>NC_079498.1:28054725-28170482 GCF_030052815.1 Hevea brasiliensis | reverse complement strand
TATATCCCTCAGACGTTCAAGAGTTGACAGGAAGATTTAGAGATGCACTTTCACAACATTAAAAAGAAAATTCAAACACTGTTTAGAAAAGGTGATGAGTTGGAGCCGTGCTTCGAAGAGAACGGCCAACATTTCAGGATGGCATTCAAGAAATATTAAGACACTTATTTTCAGTCTCCTTTTTTACTTGTATAGTTGATTTTTTTTTTGGCTTAATTTCAATTGCTTATATTTATTTATTTCTTTCTGGTTCATTTCAAATTACTATTGTTTGGTCTTTATATGTGATCAGGCCTGAATCTAAATTACTTGAGGAAATTGTCAATGATGTTGGCAAGAAATTAAATAACCTGTTTCTAGGTATTTATGATGAAGATGGCTTTTTTTGGAATTGATTCTCGTGTCAAGAAAGTTGAATCATTTTTATGTCTTGAATCAGAAGATGTGCGTATGATAGGAATTTGGGGAATTGGTGGTATAGGAAGGACAACTATTGCTGACAAAGTATTTAATAGAATTGTGAACAAATTTGAGTGTCAATGCTTTGTTGCAAATGTCCAAGAAGAGCTAGAAAAGCACACTCCAGTTCATTTGAACGATGAAATCCTTTGCAAAATATTAGGGGGAGAAGATTTTTCATGTTGGCACACCACGTACATTGCATCCTTTTATTAATAGAAGTCTTCAAAATAGAAGAGTTCTTATTGTTCTCGATGATGTGGATGATTACTTGCACCTAACAGAGTTAGTAGGAGGGTGGAATTTGTATGGTCCAGGAAGTAGAATCATTGTAACAAGCAGAGATAAGCAAGTGCTTGAAATTGTGGACTGCGAGAAATATATTTATGAGGTTGAGAAATTAAATGACTGTGAATCTCTTCAACTCTTTAGATTGCATGCCTTCAAACAAACTCAACCCACAAATGGATACACGAAGCAGCTATCAGAAAGAGTGATAAGTTATACTCAAGGAGTTCCATTAGCCCTTAAGGTTTTAGGTTGCGCCTTTATGGGAAGGGTGTGAAAGAATGGAAAAGTGAGTTGGAAAAACTTGAAACTATTCCAAATAAGGAAATTCAGGGCGTTCTGAGAAGAAGTTATGATGGACTAGTTGATAATGAAAAGAGTATATTTCTCCATATCGCATGTTTTTTTAAAGGGGAAGATAAAGATGTGTAAAAAATATAGTAGATTGCTGTGGTTTTTTTGCAGAAAGTGGAATACGAAATCTGCTTGACAAGTCTCTCATAACTATTTTCAAAGAGAAGTTAGAGATGCATGACTTGCTAGAACAAATGGGTAAGGATATTGTTTGCAAGGAAAACAAAAAGCCCAGAAAGCGTAGCATGTTGTGGAATGCCAAGGATATATATTACATACTGACAACAGACAAAGTAAGAAAATGCATTGATTTTTTTCATTTTTTTGTTTTAATAAGAAATGTAGTTTTGCGTGTTTTATGCTCATTTTCTTTGCTTAATCTTCTTTATCAGGAGGCTGAAAGTGTTGAAGCCATGTCATTGGACTTGTCCAAAATTGAAAACACGGAACTACGTCCTTCTGCCTTTCGAAATTTTATAAGCTTAGATTGCTCGAATTTTACAATCCTTGCTTTAAGGAAATCAAGTTACATCATCCTAAAGTCTTGGAATTTCTTCCAAATGAGCTGAGGTTTCTCTACTGGGATCAATAACCTTTGAAATCATTGCCATCGAAATTTTGCCCCGAGAATCTTGTTGAATTGCACATGCAGGGTAGCCAACTCGAACAACTTCGGAACGAAGACGCTCCGCTACGTTGAGCATGATTCTTTATGAAATTTTTTGTTGAAACTTGAGGATATTGAAACTTATTCTTAACCTTTTCTTTGTCTTTGCAGTGTCTTAAAAAAGTTGATATTTATGGATCTCAGCAAAACTTTGAGGTTATATTTTTGAGAGGCTGTACGAGTTTGGTTGATTTTTCTTCGTCTTCTAAGTATCACAGCAAGATTATAGATCTAGATCTTCGATACTGCAGAAAAATCGGGCCATTTTCGAAGCAGCATTTATTTGACCAATCTTGCAAGTCTTTCTTTGAATGGTTGTTCAAAACTAGCTCATCTGCCAAGCAGCTTAGGCGAATTGAGATCTTGAATATCTTTATCTCAAGGGATGCAAAAAGCTAGCGGGTCTTCCAAACAGCATATGCAATCTGAAATCTCTAAAATGTCTAAACATCAAATATTGTGTAAATCTCCATAGATTGCCAGAGAACTTGAGCGACTTGGAATCTCTGGAGAACCTGAAAGCAACTGGAAGTGGGATAAAAGAACTACCATCTTCTATCAATCAGTTGAAGAAATTGAACTACTTGAACTGTGATGGATGTGAAGGTTTGATATTGCCTCCTTTCACAGGTTTGGCCTCTCTTCGGAAGCTCTCTCTCCAGCGTTGTGATATATCAGAAATTCCCAGTAATCTTGGCTCTTTAGAGTCGTTGGTATATTTATATTTAAGTAGAAATAATCTCAGAAGCTTACCTACAAGCATCAAGAAATGTTCTAAGTTGAATACACTTGATTTAAGTGATTGCATGACGCTTCAATTTTTGCCAGAGCTTCCACCAGGTTTAGCAGAGTTAGATGCAGAAAACTGCACATCCGTGGAATATGTATTGAGATCATTCATACAAGGATATATGAATTCCTGCTTGAGGATGAATCTTAGCAAATGCATTAATTTGGATAAGAGTGTATGCAGTGAATTAATACTGCTGAAACTTCAAAACATGGGAGAACCAGAGGAACAATATCTGAACAAAAAGGTCCATTTCTTTCCCTCTAGTGTTATATAAGTGCATTTCTTTCCCTCTAGTGTTATATAAGTGCATTATTTGATTTAGATTAGAAATCCAAAAAAAAAATTAAAATAAAATAAAATTAATTTTAAGAGTTTAGTTTGATTTATCCTCTTTAATTTTTTTAAAGATAAAAAAAATTTGATATATATATATATTATAAAAGTATAAAATAATTAATAAAAGTTTATAAATTAAAGAAAACCGTATTAAATAAGACTATTTAATAAATAAATCTTATTTAAATGTGAAACCCTAAACCTAAAAATAAATCTCCCCACCACAACTCACATTTCATTTATCATTTATTTATTTATTTATTTATATTACATTTATAAAGTTAAATTCAAGAAAAATAGTTGAATAGACTTAAAAAGTGGACAGAGAAAAGACAAAAATCTAAGAGTTTGGGAATTAAGCTCATTAATTAATTTATAACATTAAAATCACGTGCAATTAATGTATCATAAAACTACACTGCATTGCATGTTGATCAAATAAATATTTTTTATTCTCTAAATCAATAAATTTTTTATTTATAGGATTAAATAAATATATATTAAGTTAGCATTTTAAATTATATAACTATAGCTAGTAGTTATTTTTCGTTTATTATACCAAAAAATCAAATTTTAAACCTAAATTATTAAAATTAGGTGTAATTTTATTTAGTTGACTAAATTAATCAAAATTAAAATAAAAAATATTTCTTTTATTTAAAATTAAAATCAATGTAAAATTTTCTCTCTCCGCACCACACTCAACCTCTCAGATTATCAATGGTTGATCTGCAACATTTTTTATATGATTCCTGTTGAACTACAATAATCATATAGACTTTTAATTTGGTTTAATTTGGCTTTTATATATATATATATATATATATGATTTGAAAAATATTTGGCTTAACTTTTGAAATCAGCTTTATAAGCAGTGTTTATATGAACTTATAAGCATTTAAAATTTTAAATAATTACATATTCAGTTAAAGTGCTTATAAGTGATTGATAAACGATTGATATTTTTGATAAAAATAGCTCATAAGTATATTTATTATTAAAATAATAAAAAATACATTAAATAAGATTTATGGTGGAATTTTAAAAATTAAATAAAATAATATAGTAAAATACTTTGTCAAACTAGCATATAAGCACCAAAATGAAAAGTTGGGTCCTTAACTTTTTTCTTATATCTTATAAGTTCAACTTATAAGTTCAAAAATTATTATAAACCAAAAAATTATTATAAACAAATAGATAAGTTTATTTTTATAGCTTATAAATTGATTTGACCAACTTATAAAAGACAAACACTTTTTTTCTTTATTAATTTGGTTTTTAAAAGTTATTCTAAATCACACCACACCGAACTACATCTCTATATATGTGTAAGCGTTTTTTTTATTTTTATTTATTTATTTTACAGGCTAATGCAACGAATTTTAATTGGAATGATTGGTTATGCATTCCGGGAAGTGAAGTGCCAGAATGGATGATGTATAAAAATGATAATGGATCTTCATTGTCATGCTCTGTCATAGCACCCACTCCTCATTCTCATGCTACCCCCTTCATCAAGATCCTTTTTTGTGCTCTCTTAGCACCCGAAGCTGATAATTATTCTCGTAAATTCTTGGGTGTTATTTCATGCGAATGCCGCTTCATAACTGAGTCTGGAGATAGGTTCAAAGCATATTCACGTAGCTTTTTGGGCAAAATACATCACATCTCCCTTTGGTATTCCACTGTTCATTTTAATTCCAAGAAATTCTATATCAGGGAGGCCTCATTTCCATTCTATGTCTGTTTGGAATCTATGAGAGATTTCACATCCGATGTTGGAGTCCATAAGTGTGGAGTCCATCTAATGTTTGATGATAACTTAGGAGAAAATGATGATAATAGAAAAGGATGGTCAACGATGGTGTTTTATGATCCGGCCATGGCCACACACACACACGCACGCGCACACACACACACACACACATATATATATATGAAAACATAATTTTTAAAATATGGGGTCGTGGCCTCATATATATATATAGGATTAGATAGTGAGAGTAAACAAAGGTTTTGGGAAAATATGAATGATCGAATGCAAAGCATACCGAATGAAGAGAATATTTTCATCGGTGGAGATTTGAATGGACATGTAGGAAATGATAGGCAAGGTTATGAGAATGTTCATAAAAGTTTTAGTTTTGACAACCAAAATGAGGAGGGAAAAAAAATCATGGATTATGCTATGACATACGATTTAATACTAGCAAATACCTACTTTATGAAAAGAAAGTTACATTTAGTGACTTTCAAAAGTAGGCAACATAGAAGTCAAATTGATTTCCTCTTAACCAGGAAGATAAATAGAATTCTATGCAAGGATTGCAAGGTCATTTCGGGAGAGGCGTTAACAAGTCAACTTTGGTTAGTGGTCTTGGATGTCAAGTTTAGGAACAATTCAAATAAGGTTAAAAGAAATAGTATAGCTCGAACAAAGTGGTGGGAGTTCAAAAGAGTAAAGCAAGTAAAGTTTAAAAATGAGTTTTTTGAGTTCGAAGCACGGAAGCTGGATGTGGAGATGTAACACCCTCACTGTAGCAATTTTGTACATTCTACTGTTCTAGTGATCGGTGTCGGTCCGGACAGCTAGAACGTCTGGAAAAATATTTAGATTAGAGTGAGGAGTCATAAATAACTCAAATAATAATAAGAAAAATTTAAGAAAAATTTTAGAAATAAAATACAATCAAGTTAAATGAGCCAGTGCCCTAGCGATGGGTAACCGAGTGGGAAGTTGCGGTCCTCGCAGCTAAGAACCTTAAACCTGGGAGAAAATTCATGAAATAATTTTTGGGACTCCAGAGAAGACTCCAGAGAAGAGGCATTGAGGTTTCGATGGCATTAGAATGCTAAGAAAATGCTTTTGGAATTTTATCAATCAGTACAGACAGTTTTGGCTCCTTAAGCTAAATGGAGGGCATTTTGGTCATTTCGCATTCAGAGACGATTTTTGACCAACTTGTCCAATTAAGTAAATAATTATTATGACATAAAATATGAATAAATATTGCTAAAAATTTAATTGAAAATGGATAGTAAAGAAAAGAAAAGAAAATGAAAGAAAATTGGAAATATGACATCACTTGATGTCATTAGTGAGGTCTCCACCAATCAAATTTTAACAAGTACACTTAAACCAATTAAAAAGGGAAAAATGAGTCAAAATTCAAAAAGAAATTTCTAGTTTCTTCTTTCTCTCCAGCTGAGACTCATCTCCCTTGCCAATCTCCATTATTGTTTCATCTTCTCACTAGAAAAACTCTTGAAAATTCACCATAAAATCATAAGTTCCCTTCACCAAAACTCCTCCTCACACCTAGAGCAAGACTTGGGCAGCAAAAAGAAAGAGAAAAAGTGGAGTTTTCAGGTCTTGGGAATTGGCTAATTCAAGGTTTGTCACGACCCAACCTATGGGCCAGACCGGCACTAGGACCTGGGCCAGCCTAAAGCCCCCGAGGCCCGTAGTAAGCCTAACTATTCACTAACCCAACTCTAAGGCCCATTTGGGCCCAATTTCAAGAAATCAACCGGACAGAGTCCGGCCATAAAATGGACCTACCAACGGGGAGTTTTTGACTCACCCGACCTGTAAACACAGTAAATACTCAATTGGGGAGCTCAGCTCACCCTCCACATACTCATATCATCATAAAAACATATGGGAGCTCAGCTCCCTCATCCAGTCCATCAAACATGCATATCATTATACGTTTACAGGTCCAACATGGTAATAATATTACAGACCAAAATCAAATAAATACTTCTAACACATGCGGAAATTCTAGGAGTAAATAAAATTAAGCAAATATTGATAAACAACCTGCAAAGGAGAAAAGCAGGTTAACCACAATAAAATCCTCCTGTAGCCTGAAAAAATATTGAACAGGAGTGAGCGTTCGACTCAGAGAGTAAAATATCAATTTTAACCATAATCTCTATAACTATCTAAAACTAATGCACCCTGTAGAGTGAAATGCAACACCAGCAATAATTTCATATCATAACATCAAAAAGGTAATTTGGAGCACTCACGCACCCAGTAATATCAATCATAATATATATGGGAGCTGATCCCCTATACAGCTCTCTTAATTCCAACTGTGCCAGCGAAGAACTCAGCTCGGACTTCCACTTAATAACCAAATCGGGGTCCCAGCGAAGAACTCAAGCCGTGTCTACCCCGAAGGACCGAGTCCCAGCGAAGATCTCAAGCCGTGTCTACCCGTCCTATCCATAGTCCACACCACATCACACGCACGCCAACGCACGCACACTGCTCCAAATTACCACAATAACATACATGGCACTTTCACAGTTATGAATGCAACATAAATCGTGCCTAAAGTTTATCTATATAGATATATGCATATAAGTGATGCATGGGCATGCTTAAACATATAATAATAGTGAAATTACAATTAAAATTAATATTTTACTCATTGACTTGACAACGGTCATTGTGGCGGCTGAGCGGAGGAATAAGGCTGTCCCGGCTCACCTGACAATTACATTACAATTATTTAACACAATTGACTCAATACAAATCATGAAAAGACCAAATACGTCCTAAGTCGTGCCGAAAATCCGGCAGAGTCTCCCCTATACCTAGGACCTACCCAACCTGCAAAATGGCTCAAAACACACTTTTATATTCACAATCCATATATCCACAACTCAATCACATCACACACTCTCCTCTGGCCCATCAAATCAGTCATCCATCACTATATGTAATATTTTAATTTAGTAATTATAATTTATCAGTTTTGTAAAAACTTCACAAATTAGCTCTAAATATTCTAAAACTTTGCCTGATCCTTAGCAATATTACTAGGCTATTGCAAAAAGAATCATAATTTTCTGAGCTACCACGAATATTTTATAAATTTTTAATCCTATTTAAGCACTAGAAAATTACGAAAAAACAAGGTTCGGGTTTACCTTTGCCGATTCCGACTTTAGGGACGTGCTCGGGATGTCTGACAATGGGGGGGGGGGTAGCCAAAACCTCGGTCCAATTCGGAGACTTTTCCGGTAATGGGTCTGTCTGGCCGGAAATTCACAGACCCAGTCAACTGTCGAATTTCCGTGAATTGAGGATACCTACACGAAGGCCACAACACGGGGGTTAGTACATAAATTTTTCAGAATTTTCTAAGCTCATTTAATGCTCGGAAAAATACTGCGAAGTTCCGTGGGACCCACAGAAAAACGGTGTTGAAAAAATTCGAAATTTATGTCGCTGCGAAGCTCTCGACGAGTGGAGCGCTCTGGTACTCTCGGTTTTCTCGTGGGGTTCACGGTTTGCAAGAAATCTAGCCCGAAAGTCAAAATGAGCTAAAACTTCCCGGGCAAAAATTGGACAAACTGCTCGATGGATTTCGGTGTTCTTGGTGTCTATGGAAAGCTCTCGACGAGTAGATGAGTTTAGACACAAGACCCTGTCCAATTGGTGGCCGGATCGACCGGATTTTGGTTGGGAAGACGAACGGTCGCGCGCACGCGCGTAGCTCCACTTCGGGAGCCGTTTTCGGCATTCCAGGCGGCGGCCGGCCATGGGGGAGGGGTGAGGCGGCGCGCCGGCGAGCTGGGGTGGCAGGGGTGGTGGCGGTGTGGCAAGGGGAGGAGAGAGAAAAAGAGAGAGAAAGGGAGAGGGTCGGACGCGCGCAGGGAGGAGGAAGAAAAAGAAGAAGACCGGTCCGATTCGACCGGTCCGGTTTGATTCGGAATACAAAATTTTGAATTTTTATTCTGCCTCGGGACCGAAAACAAGGTCCAAAAATTCTGAAAAAATTTCAAAAAACTCAGAAAAATTCGTAGACTCCAAATATATTTTTAGTTTTGCCACGTGGTCTTTAAATAAATTTTTAAAAATCATCAAAGTTTATATTTTAGGAAAATCGAACCCGATTTTTAAAATTCGAAAAATCTCAAATAATTTCTTAAAATTTAAATAAAATTAAAATATCAATAATACTCATAAAATAATAAAATTTAAAATTTTGGGGTGTTACATTCTTCCCCCCTTATAGAAAATTCATCCTCGAATTTTACACAAGGCAGAATAAAGTACAAGATTACACATTGAACAGATAAGGGTACTTGCTATGCATGTCCCGTTCTGACTCCCAGATGCACTCTTCCACTGACTGACTCCTCCACAAAACCTTAACCATAGGGATCTGTTTTTGATCTTATCTGTCTCACTTGGTAGTCCACTATGGCTACAGGTTGCTCCTCAAATGTCAAGTTCTCTTTTAGCTCTATTACATCCGGCTGTAGTACATGAGAAGGATCTAGAATGTATTTCCTGAGCATGGAGATGTGAAACACAGGATGAACATGAGAAAGGTTAGGTGGTAGCTCCAACTGGTAGGCAACTGCTCCAACTCTATCAGTAACCTCAAAAGGTCCAATATACCGAGGTGCCAACTTGCCCTTCTTTCCAAATCTCATCACTTCCTTCATCGGAGAAACCTTCAGGAATACATAGTCGCCTACTGCAAACTTCACATCCCTCCGTCTGGGGTCTGCATAACTCTTCTGCCTACTGAAAGCTGTTTTCAATCGTTCCCTGATTAAAGGAACTATCTCTGAAGTGTACTGCACTAGATCTATGTCATGCACCTTCACTTCTCCCATTTCCGTCCAACACAGAGGAGACCTAAACTTTCTTCCATGTAGTGCCTCATAGGGTTCCATCCCTATGCTGGAATGGTGACTGTTGTTGTAGGCAAACTCCACCAAAGCTAGCTGATCATCCCATTGACCTCCAAAATCCAAAACACTCATGCGAAGCATTTCTTCCAGTGTTTGGATTGTCCTTTCGGACTGTCCATCTGTCTGAGGGTGGAAAGCCGTACTAAAGTTCAACTGTGTGCCAAGTGCCTCCTACAACTTCCTCCAAAATCGAGAAGTGAACTGGGGCCCTCTATAAGATATTATGGAAGTCGGAACTCTATGCAATCTGACTATTTCTCGAATGTAGAGTCGAGCGTACTGTGCCACAGAATATGTAGTCTTCACAGGTAAGAAGTGAGCTGATTTGGTTAGACGGTCTATAATTACCCATATCGAATCATATCCTCGCGTGGTACGAGGCAACCCAGTCACAAAATCCATAGTGATCATTTCCCACTTCCATTCTGGGATATGGAGCTCTTGCAGCTTCCCTGACGGTCTCTGGTGTTCAAACTTCACCTTTTGACAAGTCAAGCACTTGGACACAAAGTCTGCTATGTCTCTCTTCATGCCATTCCACCAGTAGCTATCCTTCACATCATGGTACATCTTGGTGGAACCTGGGTGGACATTGTACAGGGTATAGTGTGCCTCTCGCATGATTTCATCTCTGAGATTGTCCACATCGGGCACACATATCCTAGAACCTTGCATAAGGGCGCTATCATTGGCAAACCTGAACTCACCACCTTCACCTTGCTGTACTCTTTCTATGATCTTCATCAATTGTTGGTCTCTGTGCTGGAAAACTCTAACTCTGTCTCGCAAGTCTGGCCTCACCGAAAAATGAGCCAACAATACCCCCTCATCTGAGAGATCTAGGATTAAACCTTGATCTATTAACTTATGTACTTCCTGACGGTCTTTTCTCTGCTAAAATGTGCGCCAAACTGCCAGAAGATTTTCTGCTCAAAGCATATGCTACTACATTGGCCTTCCCAGGGTGGTACTGGATGGTGCAATCATAGTCTTTCAGAAGCTCCATCCATCTTCTCTGTCTCAAGTTTAAATCCCTCTATTGGAAGATGTACTTCAAACTCTTGTGGTCGGTATATATCTCGCACACTTCACCATATAGGTAGTGTCTCCAGATTTTTAGTGCAAAGACTACAGCCGTTATTTCCAAATCATGGGTGGGGTAGTTCTGCTCATGCCTCTTCAACTGCCTTGAAGCATAAGCCACTACTTTTCCATTCTGCATCAAAACACACCCTAGGCCAACTATGGAGGCATCACAGTACACAGTGTATCCTTCACCACTCATAGGTAGTGTCAACACAGGGGCGGTGGTTAGACACTCCTTAAGCTTCTGGAAGCTCTTCTCACAATCATCTGTCCAAATGAATGGAACATTCTTCCGAGTTAACTTAGTTAAGGGAGCCGCTATCCTGGAAAAATCTTGCACAAAACGCTTATAGTAGCCAGCTAGACCCAGTAAACTTCACACCTCAGTGACTGTTGTAGGCCTAAGCCAATCAGTTACAGCTTCAATTTTCTTGGAATCCACTTGAATGCCGTCACTAGAAACCACGTGTCCCAAGAATGAGATGCTTTCTAGCCAAAATTCACATTTTGAAAATTTGGCATACAGCTGGTGCTCCTTCAAAGTCTGCAACAGCATCCTCAAGTGCCACACGTGTTCCTCCTTGGTCCGAGAGTATACCAAAATGTCATCTATGAATACGATGACAAAACGGTCAAAAAATGGCTTGAACACCCTGTTCATCAAGTTCATGAAGGCTGCTGGTGCATTAGTGAGTCCAAAAGACATCACCAAGAACTCATGATGACCATATCTTGTCCTGAATGCCGTTTTGGACATGTCCTCATTCCTGATTCTCAACTGATGGTAACCTGATCGCAGGTCTATCTTGGAAAAGAATCTAGCCCCTTGAAGCTGATCAAACAGATCGTCGATCCGAGGAAGTGGATACTTGTTCTTCACAGTCACCTTGTTCAGCTGTCTATAGTCAATACACAACCTCAATGACCCATCCTTCTTTCTCACGAATAGAACAGGAGCGCCCCAAGGTGAAGTGCTCGGACGTATGAAACCTTTGTCCAACAGCTCCTGTAGTTGCTCCTTTAACTCTTTCAATTCTGCTGGGGCCATCCTGTAAGGTGGCATTGATATGGAGTTTGTACCCGGAACAATATCAATGCAGAACTCTATTCCCCTTTCTGGTGGCAACCCTGGAAGCTCTTCAGGGAAAACATCCATGAATTCTCTGACAACAGGAACATTTTCCATGTTGACACCTTCTACAGATGTATCTCTCACCAATGCCAAATACCCCTGGCATCTACGCCTCAACATTTTTCTAGCACTAATTGCTGACACCAAGTTATATGGAGCCACGCTCCTGTCACCACCAAAGCTAAACTCTTCCACACCGGGTATGTGTAAATACACCTTTTTGTTCCTGCAGTCTAAAGTGGCATAATGAGTTGCCAACCAATCCATCCCCAAGATTACATCAAATTCTATCACTGGTAGAGGAACCAAGTCTGCTGAGAGGATCTTTCCATCCACTACTACTGGGCTACCCGGAAAAACCATATCTATATCTATGTTGTCACTAAGTGGGGTAGCTACCGACAAAGGGCATTCTAAAGTTGTAGGGTTCCTACCCAACCTCATGGCAAACACAGGGGAGACAAATGAGTGCGTAGCACCTGGATCTATTAAAACACGAGCCTTATAGGAACAAACCAGAAGAATACCAGCCACAACTGCATTTGAAGCCTGAGCATCCTGATGGGTCAAGGCGAAAACCCGAGCTTGACCCCTACCCTGAGTGGCAGAACCCTGATACTGACTTCTACCTCCTAATCTGCCTCCAAATCCACGTCCCCCTTGTCCTCGGCCCTCGAATCGATTGCTGCCATCTTGGAAGCACCGGATACAATCGACGAGGAATATTTGCAATGTAACCTGTGATCCCATCGTGGCTCATCAACACGGGCATTCCCTAGCAAATTGACCTGGTTGGCCACACTTGATGGATACTCCTGAAGCCTTCATACAAGGTCCTGAATGTCCTCTTCCACACTGTGCACAAGGTGCCAAGGAGGATCTCAACTGCATCGAATCGCTGTACCACTGAATCGTGACCCTGCTAGATCCATACTCGTGCGAACCCTCGTGATTTGTGTCTAAAACCACTCCTCTTATCCCGCTTCTTCCTCTGTAAGTAGTCCGCCACCACTATCCGTAGTACCCATGTGGGAACACACAGAAGAACCCTCGCTCTGTTTTTCTTTGCTCTTTTCTTTGTCATCCGCAGCATAGCTAATCTCTATCTGCAGCTCGATCAACTACCACATCAAGCATCGATCGATATCATGGCCAGGTTGCATACCTCTGTCAAGCCCCTTTAAGAATCTCTTTACCTTCATAGTTTCGTAGCTCTGCTGTAGGGGCATACTGCTCAATTCGAAGTCAGAGCATATTCATCTACAGACCTGCCATTCTCTCTTAAGGCCTCAAAGGCCCACTGCTTTTGATCCCTGAAGCTTTCTGGCACAAACCGATTGATGAACAGTTCCACAAACTGAGTCCATGACAAACCCTCCATCCGAGGTAATATGTAGTCATTCATCCACTATCTAGGCATAGGCCCCATTACATGCTGCATACACTCTATAAGTCTTTTATCAGTCAACTGTAATTCTGTTCCTGCCTGTCTGCAGGAATCCAAAAATCGATATGCATCATCTGACACATCACAAGTACCAGACACTAACTTTTTGAAATTTATTATCTGTTTGTAAGGTTCCCCTCTTAGTGCGGTGGACTGCTGCTGCTGTGGAGGGTGGACCATATATTGCGCCATCATATTGATGGTTCTCTGCAACCCAGCTAGAGTAGCTGCCATGGGGTCCATGGGACCCTGTGCCATGAAAGACTGATCCTGAACTGTTGGCAGCTGCTCTATCAAACATGCATATCATTATACGTTTACAGGTCTAACATGGTAATAATATTACAGACCAAAATCAAATAAATACTACACATGCGGAAATTCTAGGAGTAAATAAAATTACACAAATATTGATAAACAACCTGCGAAGGAGAAAAATAGGTTAACCACAATAAAATCCTCTTGTAGCCTAAAAAAATATTGAACAGGAGTGAGCGTTCGACTCATAGAGTAAAATATCAATTTTAACCATAATCTCTATAACTATCTAAAACTAATGCACCCTGTATAGTGAAATGCAACACCAGTAATAATTTCATATCATAACATCAAAAGGTAATTTGGAGCACTCACGCACCCAATAATATTAATCATAATATATATGGGAGCTGATCCCCTATACAGCTCTCTTAATTCCAACTGTGCCAGCGAAGAACTCAGCTCAGACTTCCACTTAATAACCAAATCGGGGTCCCAACGAAGAACTCAAGCCGTGTCTACCCCGAAGGACCGGGTCCCAGCGAAGATCTCAAGCCGTGTCAACCTGTCATATCCATAGTCCACACCACATCACACGTACGCCAACGCACGCACACTGCTCCAAATTACCACAACAACATATATGGCACTTTCACAGTTATGAATGCAACATAAATCGTGCCTAAAGTTTATCTACATAGATATATACATATAAGTGATGCATGCGCATGCTTGAACATATAATAATAGTGAAGTTACAATTAAAATTAATATTTTACTCACAGACTTGACAACGGTCACTGTGACGGTTGGGCGGAGGAAGAAGGCTGTCCCGGCTCACCTGACAATTACATTACAATTATTTAACATAATTGACTCAATACAAATCATGAAAAGACCAAATACGTCCTAAGTCGTGCTGAAATCCGGCAGAGTCTCCCCTATACCTAGGACCTACCCAACCTGCAAAATGACTCAAAACACACTTCTATATTCACAATCCATATATCCACAACTCAATCACATCACACAGCCCCTCCTGGGCCCATCAAATCAGTCATCCATCACAATATGTAAAATTTCAATTTAGTCCTTATAATTGATCATTTTTGCAAAAACTACCCAAACAAGCTCTAAAAATTCTAAAACTTTTTCCCGCAGTCCTTAGCAATATTACTAGGCTATTGCAAAAAGAATCATAATTTTCTGAGCTACCACGAATATTTTATGGATTTTTAATCCTATTTAAGCACTAGAAAATTATGAAAAAACAAGGTTCGGGTTTACCTTTGCCGATTCCGACTTCAGGGACGCGCTCGGGACGTCTGACAATAGGGGGTAGCCAAAACCTTGGTCCAATTCGGAGACTTTTCCGGTAACGGGTCTGTCTGGCTGGAAATTCACAGACCCAGTCAACTATCGAATTTCCGCCAATTGAGAATACCTACACGAAGCCCACAACACTGGGGTTAATACATAAAATTTTCAGAATTTTCTAATCTCATTTAATGCTCGGAAAAACACTGCGAAGTTTTGTGGGACCCACAGAAAAACGGTGTCAAAAAAATTCAAAATTTATGTCACTGTGAAGCTCTCGACAAGTGGAGCGCTCTGGTACTCTCGGTTTTCTCGTGGGGTTCACGGTTTGCGAGAAATCTTGCCCGAAAGTCAAAATGAGTTAAAACTTCCCGAGCAAAAATTGGACAAACCGCTTGATGGATTTCGGTGTTCTTGGTGTCTATGGAAAGCTCTCGATGAGTAGATGAATTTAGACACAAGATCCAGTCCGATTGGTGGCCGGATCGGCTGGATTTTGGCCAGGAAGACGAACGGTCGCGCACGGGCGTCGCTCCACTTCGGCGCTGTTTCGGCGTTCAGGCGGCCGGCCGTGGGGAGGTGGTGAGGCGGCCGAGGTGGTAGGGGAGGTGAGGTGGCATGGGGAGGACGGAGGAGAGAGAAAAAGAGAGAGAAAGGGAGAGGGTCGGACGCGCGCGGGGAGGAGGAAGAAAAAGAAGAAGACCGGTCCAATTCGGCCGATCCGTCCGTCGATTCGATTGTCGGTTCAATTCGAATACAAAATTTTGAATTTTTACTCGCCTCGGGACCAAAACTAGGTCCAAAAATTCAAAAATTCGGAAAACTTCGGAAAAATTCGTAGACTCCAAATATATTTTTAGTTTTGCCACGTGGTCTTTAAATAAATTTTTAAAAATCATCAAAGTTTATATTTTCGAAAAATCGAACCCGATTTTTAAAATTCAAAAAATCTCAAATAATTTCTTAAAATTTAAATAAAATTAAAATATCAATAATACTCAAAAAATAATAAAATTTAAAATTTTGGGGTGTTACAAGGTTAGTGCTACATTCTTCCGTTTCTCTTCTTTAAACTTGAACTTAAGTAGGAAAATGGAAAGAAATTCAAGAGAAATTAAGAAATTATTCATGTTTAATTCAAGAGAAATTTTGGCCAGCTTATGAGTTAAGGGAGTTGATGAATTTGAATGAAATAAATTGTGATTATTGGAGTTGTTTAGTGTGTATATAATTATTGGAGTTGTTTAGTGTGTATATATGATTAGAATGTTAGTTTTGTTTGGGTTGTATGAAATGGACATTTGAAAATTAGGGTTTGAGGCATAAAGTTAGGGTTTTGTTTATGTGTTGTGGAATTGGAGTCCTAATAGTCAATTAGTGACCATTTGGCTATATTTGCTGAGGAATTGAAGTGATTTATGTCAATGAAATTGAGGTTAGGTATGCTGCCTTAGGTTACCTGCAGGGCTAGATGTGAGTCCAGCAAGTTTGGACAGCTGTAACTTGAGTTGTGTAGGTTCAATTGGTGCAAGGCTAATTGGACATAAAACTAGACACATAATGGCACAACTTTGATGGGAAAAACCTTGCCTAGAAAACAAACTTATGATGACCTAAAACTTGGCCAAATTCGGATAATCAATTATGGACCTGGTAAAAGTGACCAAATGAACATTTGGCCATAACTCAGAGTAGAAATGTCCAATTGACCTGAAATTCATATCAATGGAAAGCTTAGACAATTTAGAACAACTTTTATGCAAAACACAAACTTAAATTTTGAACCTAACCAATTGAAATTTCTAGCCCAATTTAGGACACTAAATCTGGCAGAACCAAATTCTGTCCAGAACTTCTGGACAAGACCAATCCGGCCAGTTATGGTATTTAGGCCATAACTTGAACTATAAAACTCCAAATAGAGTAATTCAAAAAGGGAATTAAAGAAGACACATAAAGGAACAACTTTCATGAAGAAAGTTTTATCAAAATTCTACTGTAACAATGACCAATGGAGCAGTAAACTTAAGGCATGAAATCTAAAAATTTTGAATAACATAAAATAAGCTTTGAAATGGTATTGGCAATCAATACTAATAAATCTAGAACCCAAAATGTGGTATAATTATGTATCTATAATTTGTATACATATTATGTATGAAAAAGTTAATAAATTGAGTGAATAGTAATGTGTGAATAGTAATTCCAAAAACATAAGAAATAATAAAAGAAATTAAAGAAGTCATTATGATTGATAATATATAATATGATTAGTGAATTGTGATTTTTGAATTTGAGTGACCCTAAAACATAGAAAAATATTTTAAGTACAATGATGCATGAGAATCATTGATGAGAATTGTGATCATATGAATTATCAAATGAATGTATAATTATAGAATTTGTCATGAAATAATGAAGTCATAAAACCCAATATATTAACATTTAATGGTACTATGTGCCCATCTATTGCCTAAACACGTGTGTCAGATTGGATAGATTGATATGCCAATAGGGTATTGTTTTAGCAGTACTGCGAAAGGCTTTATGCCTGTATTCATGGCTTTATGCCCGCACTCATGGTTTTACGCCTGTACTCATGGCTTTTATGCCCGATTATGTGTTATCATGGTTTTTTAGCCATACTGACTGTATACATGGTTGACGTTCCGCATCCCATGGTATGAAAGCCCGAGGCACCGCGGTGTCCAGTGCCAATGACCCATTATCTAGTTTAGTCAGCCTGTTATAGGTTACTTGGGCAGTGAAATTTATTGAAATGAGTTGAGAATAATAGCAATTGAAAATATTAGCAATTAAATAAATGAGTAAAACTATTTAATTATTATGAAAGAATTAAGCGCATTTGAAGAGGAATAAATTAGAACAATGGATAGTTAATATTAGAAGTATTGTATGAAATTAGATTAAATTCCAGAGTATCCAAATTTTGATCCATTTCTTTTTTTTTATTATATATTATTTTCTTGTTATATTATTGCACCACTAAGCAGCAATGCTTAGCGCGATGAATTTGCTTCTTCGCGTAGGTACTGAAGGTAAAGCCCAGCAAATATTAAACAGAGATTTTTGAGTTCTGATCTGCAGAAGTGTCTGAAGTATTCAAGGTTGTCACCTCTTCAGCAATGCATGTAAATAGGGCCCATATATGTCATAATTTATATGTTGTATAAAATGCTTAGTTACAGTATTGTAATGTAAATTATGAAAATGTAATTAATAGGTATGTGATGTAAATTAATAAATCGGTAAATTCATATGTAATTAAATTGTATATCATGTAAATTAATGAAGATTGAAAATTTTCATATATGAGTTGAGCATGAATGAGAATGTATGAAAATGGATATGAATGAAATTGTATAGATTTGAATACGGAATTGAAATATATAGATGATGAGATTTTTATTTTAAAATATTATTGAAATTTTCAAACAGGTAAATAGTGAAACACGTCAAACGCTAATAAAATAGAGGAAACTCCATTAGTTTCTCTGTCGAAAAATAATTGATATTAAAAGATAATAACTTGAAAATGATTAAAGGAATAAAGTAAGATAAAATAGGGTGCTCCGGCACCGAATGTAGCACGCCTTGCTCGGCTACACTGTAGTCGGGTGCGGGGTATTACATTTAGTGGTATCAGAGCACGGTTTAGGCGTTCCTAGGCATCTATAGATAGAATAAGATTGTGTGCATAACATGCATTACATTTATATGAGTCGAGGTGACACTAATGCAGATCTATTTTCTTGGGTAAGGTGAAGAAATAAGGAAGTAGCAGCTCCTCGACTATTTATATCGGATAAATTTCGAGGACGAAATTTTTTTTAGAGGGAAAGAATTGTAACACCCTCACTGTAGCAATTCCGTATATTCTACTATTCCGGTGAACGGTGTCGGTCCGGATAGCTAGAATGTCTAGAAAAATATTTAGACTAGAGTAAAGAGTCATAAATAACTCAAATAATAATAAGAAAAATTTATGAAAAATTTTAGAAATAAAATACAACCAAGTTAAATGAGCCGGTGCCCTAGCAATGGGTAACCGAGTGGAAAGTTGCGGTCCTCGCATCTAAGAGTCCTAAACCCAGGAGAAAATTCATGAAATAATTTTTGGTACTTCAGAGAAGATTCATTGAGGTTTCGATGGCATTAGAATTTCAATAAAATACTTTTGGAATTTTATCAATTGGTACAGACAGTTTTGGCTCCTTAAGCCAAACGGAGGGTATTTTGGTTATTTCGCCTTCAGAGACGATTTTTGACCAACTTGTCCAGTTAAGTAAATAATTATTATGACATAAAATATGAATAAATATTGCTAAAAATTTAATTGAAAATAGATAGTAAAAAAAATAAAAGAAAATTGGAAATATGACATGACATGATGTCATTAGTGAGGTCTCCACCAATAAATTTTCAACAAGCATACTTAGACCAATTAAAAAGGGAAAAATGAGTCAAAATTCAAGAAGAAATTTCTGGTTTCTTCCTTCTCTCCAGTCGAGACCCATCTCCCTTGCCAATCTCCATTGTTGTTTCATCTTCTCACTAGAAAAACTCTTGAAAATTCACCATAAAATCATAAATTCCCTTCACCAAAACTCCTTACACCTAGAGCAAGACTTGGGCAGCAAAAAGAAAGAGAAAAAGTGGAGTTTTCAAGCTTTGGGAATTGGCTAATTCAAGGTTAGTGCTACCTTCTTCCCTTTCTCTTCTTTAAACTTGAACTTAAGTAGGAAAATGGAAAGAAATTCAAGAGAAATTGAGAAATTATTCATGTTTAATTCAAGAGAAATTTTGGCCAGCTTATGAGTTAAGGGAGTTAATGAATTTGAATGAAATAAATTGTGATTATTGGAGTTGTTTAGTGTATATATAATTATTGGAGTTGTTTAGTGTGTATATATGATTAGAATGTTAGTTTTGCATGGGTTGTATAAAATGGACATTTGAAAATTAGGGTTTGAGGCATGAAGTTAGGGTTTTATTCATGTGTTGTGGAATTAGAGTCCTAATGGTCAATTAGTGATCATTTGGCTATATTTAATGAGGAATTGAAGTGATTTATGCCAATGGAATTGAGGTTAGGTATGCTGCCTTGGGTGACCTGCAGGGTTGGATGTGAGTTTAGCAAGTTTGGGCAGCTATAACTTGAGTTGTGTAGGTTCAATTGGTGCAAGGCTAATTGGACATGAAACTAGACATATAATGACACAACTTTGATGAAGAAACCTTGCCCAGAAAACAAACTTATGATGACTTACAAATTGGCCAAATCCGGGTAACCAATTCTGGAACTAGTAAAAGTGACGAAATGAAGTTTGTTCATTTGGCCATAACTCATAGTAGAAATATCCAATTGACCTAAAATTTATATCAATGGAAAGCTTAGACAATTTAGAACAACTTTTATGAAGAACACAAACTTAAATCTTGAACCTAACCAATTGAAATTTCTAGCCCAAGTTGTGACACTAAATCTGGCAGAACCAAATTCTGTCCAGAACTTCTGGACAAGACCAATCCGACCAGTTATGGTATTTAGGCCATAACTTGAGCTACAAAACTCTAAATGGAGTGATTCAAAAAGGAAATTAAAGAAGACACATAAAGGAACAACTTTCATGAAGAAAGTTTTGTCAAAATTCTACTGTAATAATGACCAATGGAACAGTAAACTTAAGGCATGAAATCTAAAAATTTTAAATAACATAAAATAAGCTTTGAAATGGTATTGACAATCAATACCAACAAATCTAGAACCCAAAATATGGTATAATTATGTATCTATAATTTGTATACATATTATATATGAAAAAATTAACAAATTGAGTGAATAGTAATATGTGAATATTGACTCCAAAAACATAAAGAATAATAAAAGAAATTAAAGAAGCCATTATGATTAATAATATATAATATGATTAGTGAATTATGATTTTTGAATTTGAATCACCCTAAAACATAGAAGAATGTTTTAAGTACAATGGTGCATGAGAATCATTGATGAGAATTGTGATCATATGAATTATCAAATGAATGTATAAATTATGGAATTTATCATGAAATAATGAAGTCATAAAACACAATATATTAACATTTAATGGTACTATGTGCCCATGTATTGCCTAGACACGTGTGTCAGATTGGATAGATTGGCTGTAATGGCCCGGCCCATTAGTGATATTGTTCGCTCTGGGCCGAAGCCCTCACGGTTTTAAAATGAGTCACTAGGGGTTACGAACCACCAACTTATAAACCCAGCATCTCTCCCATGTTTTACCGATGTGGGATTTGCTTAGGGTGTTACAATCTACCTTGCTTATGGGACTCAGCGTCCTCGCTGAGGTTTGCCCACCATCGCCCGAGGTTGCACGCGGAGTGGCTCTGATACCACAAATGTAATTGTCCGGTCCACTAGTGATATTGTCCGCTCTGGGCCGAAGCCCTCACGGTTTTAAAACACATCACTAGGAGTTACGAACCGCCAACTTATAAACCCAGCATCTCTCCCGTGTTTTGTCGATGTGGGATTTGCCTAGGGTGTTACATTGGCATGCCAATAGGGTATTATTTTAGCAGTACTGCGAAAGGCTTTATGCCTATATTCATGGCTTTATGCCTGCACTCATGGCTTTACGCCCATACTCATGGCTTTTATGTCCAATTATATGTTATCATAGCTTTTTAGCCATACTGACTGCATACGTGGTTAACATTCTATGTCCCATGGTATGACGGCCCAAGGCACTGCGGTGTCCAGTGCCAACGACCCGTTATCCAGTTTAGTCACCCTATCATAGGTTACTTAGACAGTGAAATTTATTGAAATAAGTTAAGAATAATAGCAACTGAAAATATTAGCAACTAAATAAATGAGTAAGAATATTTAATTATTATGAAAGAATTGAGCGCTTTTGAAGAGGAATAAATTAGAACAAAGGATAGTTAATACTAGAAGTATTATATGAAATTAGATTAAATTCCAGCGTATCCAAATTTTGATCCATTTCTTTTTTTTATTGTATATTATTTTTTTTATTATATTATTGCACCACTAAGCAGTAATGCTTAGCGCGATGGATTTGTTTCCTCGCTCAGGTACTGAAGGTAAAGCCCAGCGAATATTAAACAGAGATTTTAGAGTTCTGATCTGTAGAAGTGTCTGAAGTATTCAAGGTTATCACCTCCTCAGCAATGCATATAGATAGGGCCCATATAGGTCATAATTTGTATGTTATATAAAATACTTAGTTACAGTATTGTAATGTAAATTATGAAAATATAATTAATAGGTATGTAATGTAAATTAATAAATCGGTAAATTCATATGTGATTAAATTGTTTGTCATGTAAATTAATAAAGATTGAAAATTTTCATATATGAGTTGAGCATGAATGGGAATGTATGGAAATGGATATGAATGAAATTATATAGATTTGAATAAGGAATTGAAATATATAGATGATGCATGAAATGATGAGATTTTTATTTTAAAATATTATTGAAATTTTCAAACAGGTGAATAGTAAAACACGTCAAACGTTAATAAAATAGGGGAAATTCCATTAGTTTCTCTGTCAAAAAATAATTGATATTAAAAGATAATAACTTGAAAATTATTAAAAGAATAAAGTAAGATAAGATAGGGTGCTCCGGCACCGAATGTAACACGCTTTGCTCGGCTACACTGTGGTCGGGTGTGGGGTGTTACTGGAGACCAATGGTATGTGAATACAGATGGCATCAAAGATTAGAGAAGTAGCTAAAAAAGTACTTTGAGAGTCCAGAGGACATGGACCACCCTCAAAAGAGAGATGGTGGTGGAATGAGGAAGTATAAAAGGCAGTGAAGACAAAGCGGGAATGGTATAAGAAATTACCTAAGTGTGATAATAATGAGGCATATGAATAGTGTAAGATAGCAAAGAAAGAGGCAAAAAGACAGTTAGTCAAGTAAGAGCGCAGGCCTTTGAAAAGTTATATGAGAAACTTAGAACTAAAGAAGGGGAGAAAGATATTTATAAATTAGCAAGAAGGAGAGAAAAGAAATGTCAAGATCTCAATCAAGTTAGGTGTATTAAGGATAAAGAAGGAAAAGTATTGGTGAAAGATGAAGACATTAAAGAAAGATGGCAAAATTATTTTGATGATCTCTTTAATAATAGTCAAAGTGGTAATAGCATGAATATATACTACAGAGCAATAGAAAAGAATGTGAATTATACTACAAGGATTAGATCTTTAGAAGTAAAGGAAGCACTTAAGAGAATAAAAGTGGGTAAAGCCTGTAGACCCGATGGAATACCAATTGAAGTATGGAAGTGTTTGGGAGATATGGGAGTGGCATAGTTAACTAAATTGTTTAATAAGTTTCTAAACTCAAAGAAAATGCCTGATTAATGGAAGATGAGTATTTTAGTACCTATTTTTAAAAATAAGGGAGACATACAAAGTTGCTTAAACCTATGGGAATTAAACTAATGAGCTATACTATGAAGTTGTGAGAGAGAGTTGTGGATCATGACACTTCTATCTCTCCCAATCAATTTGGCTTCATGTCCGGTCGTTCAACTATGGAAGCGATCTTTTTCATTAAAAGCTTGATGGAGAAATATAGAGATGTGAAGAAAGAGCTGCACATAGTTTTTATCGATTTGGAGAAGGCTTATAATAGTGTTCCAAGAGATGTCTTATGGAGAGTGTTAGAACAAAAGAGGTTATCTATTAGGTACATACAAGTGTTTAAAAATATGTATGAAGGAGCAACTACTATTGTGCGCACAGTGGAAGGAGACACAAGAGATTTTTCTATCTCAGTTGGATTACATTGAGATTCAGCTGTAAACCCTTACCTTTTTACATTAGTTTTAGATGAATTGACGAAACATATACAAGAGAGTATCTCTTTGTGCATGATGTTTGCGGATGATATAGTTCTGATAGATGAGACACGAGAAGGAGTCAATAGAAAGCTAGAGCTTTGGAGAAGTACTCTACAGTCAAAGAGCTTTAAGTTAATTAGAACGAAAAAAGAATACATGTGTTGCAAATTCAGTGAAGGCCGAACTGGTGATAGGAAAGGAATTAGTTTGGATTGAGTGGTACTGCCCCAAAGTAATCACTTTAAATATCTTGGCTCAATCCTTCAATTAGATGGGGGATGTGAGGAGGATATTAGTTATAGGATTAAAGTTGGATGATTGAAGTGGAGACGTGCCACGGGAGTTTTATGTGATTGCAAGATTCATAAAAAGTTGAAAGGAAAATTTTACTGTACAGCCATATGACCGGCCATGTTATATAGTAGTGAGTGTTGGGTATTGAAGGAGTTGTATATGTCTAAGATAAGAGTTGCAGAGATGAGAATGTTAAAATGGATGAGTGGCTATACTAAACTAGATAAAGTCTGTAATGAGAGTATTAGAGAAAAGGTAGGAGTGATGCCAATTGAGGATAAGTTGAGAGTAGAGAGATTGAGGTAGTTTGGTCATGTAAAGCATAGACATACGGAGGCTCCAGTTAGACAAGTAGAGCACATTAGGTTAGAGGATAGAAAGAAAAGAAGGGGTAGACCTAAACTGACTTGGAGGAGAGAAGTACAATATGACATAGAAGCAAGAGTTTTATGTGATCGCAAGATTCCCAAAAAGTTGAAAAGAAAATTTTACCGTACAGTCATACGACCGACCATGTTATATGGTAGTGAGTGTTGGGCACTGGAGGAGTTGTATATGTCTAAGATAAGAGTTGCAGAGATGAGAATATTAAGGTAGATGAGTGGTCATATTAGAATAGATAAAGTCTGTAATGAAAGTATTAGAGAAAAGGTAGGAGTGGTGCCAATTGAAGATAAGTTGAGAGCAGGGAGATTGAGGTAGTTTGGTCATGTGAAGCGTAGACATACGGAGACTCCAGTTAGACAAGTAGAACACATTAGGTTAGAGGATAGAAAGAAAAAAAATAGGTAAACCTAAACTGACTTGGAGAAGGGTAGTACAATATGACCTAGAAGCATTATATATTTCCGATAATTTAACCCAAAATCGTTTAGAGTGGAAAAAGATAATCCATATAGCTGACCCAAAATTTTTGGGATAAAAGCTTAGTTGAGTTGAGTTTAGTTTAGTGTTATATATATATATATATATATATATATATATATATATATATATATATATATATATATAATTTTTTTTCTTAATGCCCCTATTAAATTTTATTCAATATTTTTATTGAAAAATTTCCCCTATATTTTATATACAAGAGTCAAAATTTGATTGGAATATATGAAAGTTTAGTAATTGTTTAATTATTTATTGAAGAAATAACTTCAAAATTTTTAATGGGATTCTTACATTTAACAATTACCTGATTACAGTTTATGAGCTAAAGTATAAAAAAATAATATTTAATATGAATAAATTACAAATATATTTTAATTAATTAATAATTTATTACAAATATTCATATTTAATATAATTAAAAAATATATAAAATAAATATATAATTATTTTTATCAATTTTTTTATGAAATATAATGAATGATATAATTGAATATTATACATTTCTTCTCAAATAAAGTTTAATAAATTAAAATTTTGACATATTTTATTAAAAATATATTTATTTATTTGCTAATGACACAATATTTTGCAAATAAAAATATTTTTATTTAAATATTATATAAATACATGAAGATAAAATTTTTACTCCATTGACTAAAAATTCTGACTCTACCACTGTATATACATATAAATAGTAGACACATACAGGAGAATTTATTTAGTGGAATTACACACATATATATATATATATTATAATAATTAAATATGATAAGATCTACCATTACTAATGGTCATAATATAATCATTGTATATATAATGATTGTATTATAAAATTTTTCTACGCACAAAAAAAAATTGAATCTTAAAAAATGACTTATAAAAGTATAAGTCATTTGACTTAATAATAAATTTTCAAGTGACATGTTAAAAGTTTAAAATTAATATAATTTTAAAAATAATGAAAATAATTAATTTATTATCAATTTATTTTATAATT
Organism: Hevea brasiliensis; assembly: GCF_030052815.1. NCBI lineage: Eukaryota > Viridiplantae > Streptophyta > Magnoliopsida > Malpighiales > Euphorbiaceae > Hevea > Hevea brasiliensis. The sequence continues at coordinate 28,144,528 of NC_079498.1, read as the reverse complement.
TAAAATTAAATAATATATATTTATATATTATTTATCAATATAAAATTATATCAATTGGTATTAAAAAGTTTAGAATTATTGAAGAGTATAAGTTATATTATTAAAATAAAATCATGTTAGAAAAATCATGATTTTTACTTTTAAATTTAATCAATGGATTGGTACTTAAATTTTGATAATTTTGATCATATTCATTAGCAAAATTTAGGTGCCATTCTATTCTTAATAATAATAATAATAATAATAATAATAATAATAATAATAATTTTTGTTTTTATTTTTCACAATTGTGGCAATTTTTTGTACGTACAATTTGAACTTCATTTTAAAAGTTAATTATTTTTATAACCCAAAAAAAAAATGGAAGAAATTAAATGGCTAAAATTGTGCCACATAAATTAATTTAAGATTAAGTTTAATTTTGAGGTATAAAGACATTAAACAGCCTATCTGTTATCTGTACGGAGAATTTGAAAATATAAAGCTAGCAGGCCATTGAATTTTTTATTAAGTGCACAAATATGAAAGCCTAGAGTAGCCTGAAAGCCAAAAATGAAGAAGAAATTTTGTGAAAGAATAGAAAAAAATTAAGATTAAAATTTAACTGGATTAATAAAATAAAAATCGAAGAAATTATCCTGATTCTCTCCTCATTATTTCTCTCTTATCCTCTTTTATTTTTCTTTCTCCTTGTTTCTTTTTTCCTACATTCATACTCTTTTTTATCTCATTTTTTTCTTTGGTTTTATCTATTAATAAAAATGATACAAGTTATCTATAAAAAAAAATTAATCAGTTTTTTTAAATTTCTAAATAATTAAGAAAAATTATTTCCTAATAGAGAAAACACAAAAATAATATTTACGGAATTAGAGATTTAAAAAAATGTAAAAATTCATATTTAGTCTCCATATAATAAAATTTTTATTTTTATCCAAGAATATATTTTTAAAACTACATGGACTAACTAATTAATTTCACTCAAATAAAGGGATTAAATAGCAGTGGTTTTTAAAATACTGAGATCAACTAATTAATTTTCTAAAAATAGAAAGACCAAAGAGATAAATAGTTTAACGGAAGTAAAATATAGAGATTAAATAGTATATTTTTTAAAATATAAAGACTAAATAGTTAATTTCGTTATAATATATGAATTAAATAATAATTTTTCCTTAAAATTGTCAATTGTGCATATCCTAATAGATAGCAAAATTAGATTTATCTAATAGATAGTTTGATTTAGTTAGGAGATACTAATGGCAAAATGAAAGTTCTTGTATGCACCAGATGTATATACACTCAATCAATAAGAAGTTAATGAACAATAATTTTAGGATAATTTTTATAGTTCGTTTCTAAATTTTACTTTGTATTTTATTTTTGTTATTTGACTTCAATTTGTTACTACAAAACTCTAAACTTTTATTTTGTTTTACAAAAAATCCATTTAACCTGTAATAGTAAGTTTCTAGATTGAAAAATTCTTTTAAGTTACAGTGTGACTTTTATAAATGTAGTTTCAGCACTTTTTTTGTAAAGGGTAAATCCTTCACTTTCTTAGGAAGCAAATCATTGTTATGGTATTGATATTTTTGTGATAGGTTCAAATAATGATTAAAATGGCCAGTGTTTTTTAGTATAAAAGAAAAGGAGAAAAAAAGATAAATTTCATTATTTTTTTTAACTAGGAAACCTTGTCACGACCCAACCTATGGGCCGGACCGGCACTAGGACCTGGGCCAGCCTAAAGCCCCCGAGGCCCGTAGTAAGCCTAACTATTCCTCAACCCATGAGTAGGCCCATAATTTAGGCCCAATATGCATATGGAATAATTTAAATTAAACTGTTATAATTTTATTTCGGGCCAACTTAGCCCAGTAATTATCAGAAACTAAAATCAGGAGAGCCCAGCTCAATCCTGTTACATCATTTACAAATTATTTAAAACTCATAAAAAAATTTTCATTTTATTAATACAAAAACTTAAATTCATGCAGTCCCTGACAGAATTAATGTTACTACTAGTACATGCGGAGTCCTAAATTATAAATTTAGAGAATAATAATACAATCAAGTAATCTTTTCATAACCTGAGAGGAAAGGGACAGGTTATTCTGAAAAATGTCTCCTCCTGTAGCCTGGAAAAATATGGTGAGCAGAGTGGCGTTGACTTCAGAGAGTAAAATATCAATTTTAACCATAATTTCTATAACTATCTAAAGCTAATGCACCCTATAGAGTGAAATGCAACATCAACAATAATTTCACATCATAACAGCAAAAAGGTAATTTGGAGCACTCACACACCCAGTAATATCAATCATAATATATATGGGAGCTGATCCCCTATACAGCTCTCTTAATTCCAACTGTGCCAGCGAAGAACTCAGCTCGGACTTCCACTTAATAACCAAATCGGGGTCCCAGCGAAGAACTCAAGCCGTGTCTACCCCGAAGGACCGGGTCCCAGCGAAGATCTCAAGCCGTGTCTACCCGTCCTATCCATAGTCCACACCACATCACACGCACGCACACTGCTCCAAATTACCACAACAACATCCATGGCACTTTAACAGTTATGAATGCAACATAAATCGTGCCGAAAGTTTAACTACATAGATATATACATATAAGTGATGCATGGGCATGCTTAAACATATAATAATATCGAAATTACAATTAAAATTAATATTTTACTCACAGTACACCGATGACTATTGTGGCTGCTGGATGCAGAAAAATAGCTGACCTCGATCACCTAATAATTAAATTATAAATTTATTAGTACTAAGTTAAGATAAAACTCTAAAGAGGCAATAGACAGCCTAATTCATGCCGAAAATCCGGCAGAGTTTTCCCTATACCTGGGACCTACCCAACCTGCAAAAAGGCTCAAATAACACTTCTAAATTCTCAATTTCCACAATCACATCTCATCAATATCACATGGCCCCTCCTGGGCCCTCCAAATCAGACAATACTCAAAATCTTAAAAATTACGTTTTAGTCCCTATAATTGACATTTTTTTTAAAAATCTACTCAAACAAGCTCTAAAAATCCTAAAATTTTGCTCCGCGGTCCTTAATAATATTATAAGGCTATTGCAAAATGAATTGAAATTTTCTAATCACCCATGAATATTTTATTCAAGAATTTTACTCGATTCCATAAGTTTCCAACATCTAACATATTCTTAATTCAACCCAATTAAATATTCACATATTTAAACCTCCATCCTCAAGCTTTAACCAATTATATAAAATTTAATTATCTTAATTTCCAATAATCTTATATGCCCATATGCTAAAAATCTAACTAAAATCCATCTATTTTTTTCAAAAATATTCTACAATCACTCAAAAATTCAACAAACACCATAGAATATCTCCAAATAATTTTACTTTCATCATATATTTTTCTTAGATTTTTTCTCCAATTTTTCCTGTTTAAGAAACACTGTATTTATGCTCTACAGACAGAGAAATAATATAAATTGTCTTACTCGAAGTTTATCTGTCTCAAAAATTTCAAAAATTTACGAGGAAGCCTCTGGAAGTTGAATCATCTCCATAGCCCACCGGAGCCACCGCCGCAACCACCGCGCACGGTGGCCAGCAGCCGGTCGCTGGCGACATTTGCCGGATTTGATCATACCACCATGTTCCTCTCCTCTTCCTCAGTCCATAGGTGGTCTCGGATCATCGATCCAACGGTCGGATCGTCGATCCAACGGTCGGATCGTCGTAGATCTGATGAAAAATCTTGAAAAACCGGAAACTTCTCTCCTCCATATCTCACTCATCCGACCTCCATTTGCTGCAAAATTGGTATCAAAAGAAAGCTCTCGGAACAAGCTTTCCAACGCCACCTGAATCGCCTCGATCGGACATCGGATGAAGCCGGAATCGCGCCGGAAAGCCGCTGTCCACTGTGCGAGCGTTTTCTCTCTCTTCTCCCTCTCTTGCCGCCGTTTCTGGTGTCTGGCCGTCGCCGGCCGGGTGGGGAGCCGCTTGGGAGGTCGCCGGCCGGTCACCGGAGAAAGAAAGAAGAAGAAGAAGAGAGGGAAGGATAGGAGATAAGAGAAAATGGGGGGGGGGGGGGGTTCCTCCTCCCGATTTTCAACCTTTTTTTTTTTTTTTTAATGTTGGCAGTGACAGTGAAAGTCCACTATCACAAGCCAAACTCAAATCAACCTTTTTTTTTTTTTTTTTTCTGGGTTGTTACAAACCTACTGTAACATGTTAAATAGATTTTGTGAAACAAAATTAAAATTTAAAAATTTTTTAGTAATAAATTAAGTTAAGGGATGGAAATGAATGCAGATCAAAGTTCAGAAACAAGTTAAAAAAAGTTACCCATAATTTTAAGTTGGCCCTACCATGATTTTGAATAAGAACACAATGATTTTATATAATATGACATGTGTAAATTGATTAGGTGCATACACACCAATATAGGTAAGAACCACTCATCATAATAATACAAAGAGGTTATCATTGCAAGAAATCAACAATGTGAAATCTAATATTATTGCTTAATTATTATCATCACAAAAAGCAAGTAATAATAATAATAACAATAATAATAATAATAATAACTTGACTGAAATCCAACTCATTAGCTAACAGTTTTTCAACTTACGATTATAATGTAATAAAATTAAAATAAAAATTTTATCTCTATAATCTTAGTATTCTTCTATTTACGAAGCATTACAGATGTAGAATCTTTAATCTTCATTTTCTCTCATATTCTCTATTTATAAACTAGACCATTTTTTATTGAATTACGAAACTAGGTAGAAGCATCAAGAACATTAGAATTCAGAAGTAGCCAGATGGATAAGAAAAGGAGAAAGAAGGGTGATCTTCCAAGAAAGTGTTAGGATTTGTAGATTAGCATAAGCTTGAGTTTGATATAAACCCAAATAATGCGACCACAGATAACAAATATTTATTGGGGATTGTTGAATCTTACTCTTAGTTCAAATTACGGCATAGATTCTTGATGAATGGCCTAAACATTTATTCAAAAGATCAACCTTTTCCATGATTCCAAAGCTAGGGTGGCCAGCAGAAACATACGAGAGTAGATGAAGGTTTTTGTCTTTAACCTATGAAAATTAGTTTAGAAGCTAGCTTCAACTTGTAATTGTTCAAAATTTTAATCAGTTATATATTTGATTAAAATATTTATAAGTGGTTGATAATCGGTTGTCATGTTTAGTAAAAATATAGATTATGAATACATTTATTATTAAAATGACAAAAGGGTACTAAATTATTTTCTCAAATAATAAATTATATTAACCCAAATATTTTACTATAATACCATAAAAATATATTTGAATCATATTACAATATAATTTAGTTTTATATTAAGGCTCCATTTACTTCGCGAAAAATAATTTATATATTACAATATAATCAGTTATATATTACAATCATATTACAATATAATTTAGTTTGAATCATATTACAATATAATTTAGTTTTTCATTAAAATATTTTTCGTTGTTTGGTTGCAATATTAAATTAATAATATGTGTTTATTTTATATACGTATAAGTGCATTCATATTTTAATAAGATTATCAAAGTTTATAAAATAAAAAATAATATTCTCTTTTAAAAAATGAAAGTCATTTTCCTAAACAATGACTCAGTTTTTTCTTTAATTGGGAAAATATTTTCTGTTGATCAATTTTTCTAGTGTCTCAAATATCAAAAATTGAGGAAAATATCTTTCAGGAAAATATTTTCCTGGAAATAAACAAAGCCTAAATAAATAAATATTTTATAGATAAATATTTTATAGATAAATATTTTATTAAATTGATAAAAATAAATTTTAAATTTATTAAAATTAATGTGAATAATTTATTTAAATTGTTGTAAGAGAATAAATTTTTTAATGTGAACATGAGAATAAATGAAAGAAGGATATATAGTGAAATTATAAAATTAAATGATGGCAATATAGTAAAATGTTTGATCAAATTAACTTATAAGCACTAAAATAAAAAAACTCCTCAGCCCAACTTTTTTTTCCTGGCTCATAAGCACAACTTAATAGAATATTTAAAAACATCGTAAAAAAATAAATTATTTTAAAATTATGACTTAACTAGTTTATAAGTTATGCCAAACACCCTTTAGTAATATGAAGTATATTCTCTTTTATATTAATTTGCATGACTAGTAAAGGGTATTTGGTTTAGCTTATAAACTGGTTAAACCAACTTATAAGCTCTAAAAATAAATTGATCTGTTTATTTTTAACAATTTTTTAGCTTATAAGTTGAGCTTATAAGCTAAAAGAAAATAATAATAATAACTTGGGATCTAAATTTTCATTTTGGCTCTTATAAGCTAGTTTGAAAAAATATTTTATTATATTGTCCTCATTTAATTTTTAAAATTTTATCATAAATTGATCAAATATGAAAGAAAAAACAAAATCATGAAAAGCAGGTGTTGAGAAAGAAAGTATTTATTTTTCATTGCTGTGAATACTGTACAAATTGTTCTTATATACAAAAACAATTTCTGGAATCTACTAAAACTAACTTTATACAGCTAAGCACTAAACAAGCCTGCCAAAGAAAAAACAGACTAACAATTTCTCACTGTACAAATTTTTTGCATGAGCTGAGATCCTTTGAGAGTCTTGTTTATATTGATGCTACGCCCCGTTTCATTTAACCTCCTTCTTGCACGCACCGTTTTGCTAAGATTCTTATTAGCATACTCTTATTAGCTTCGAGTTACTCTCTTTTCTTTGTATCAGCAAATTTGCGGCTGCAAGAATTATATATATATATATATATATATATATATATATATATATATATTTTTTTTTTTTTTCCTCTGCTGAGCTATATCTTTATCATCCCCCCCCTCAAGCTGGAGATTGGTGAATGGGTGAAATCAACCAAGCCCTGCTTGGATACAAACATTAAAAAAAGTGGGCAACCTAGGCATTTTGTAAAAAGATCTGCTAGCTGAAATTTTGATGTAACATGTTGAGGCTTAATAAATCCTTTTACCATTTGATCCCTGACAACATGACAATCAGCGTCTATATGTTTCGTGCGTTCATTGAAAATTGGGTTGGAGGCAATATGGATGGCAGCTTTGTTATCGCAATAGAGAGGGATAGGAACAAAAATTTGTAGTTGAAAAATTTGGAGCAAATATGATAACCATTGCAGCTCACAAACTGTTGAGGCCATGCTTCTATATTCGGCCTCTGCAGATGATCTGCTAACAATGGATTGTTTCTTGGACTTCCAAGAAATCAAGGCACGCCCAACAAATACACAAAATCTAGTTACTGATTTCCTAGTATCAAGACATGATGCCCAATCTGCATCACAATAGGCAGTGAGATGAAAAGAATTTTCAGAAGGGAAAAATAATCCTTTTCTAGGATAACTCTTAAGGTATTTAAGGACATGTATAGAAGCATCCCAGTGTAACTGGCATGGGTTCTGCATATGCTGACTTAATTGTTGCACAGAGAATGAAATATCAGGCCTGCTGAGATTCAAATAAAGTAGCTTGCCCACTAACCTCTGGTACTTCTCTAGTTCATTAAGTGGACTAGTATCAGAAGAAAGTTTCATGCCTCTAGGAAGAGGGGCCTGAGCTATCTTGGCATTTTCCAAACCATGGTTAAACAAAATGTCTAAAATATACTTCTTTTAATTAACGTACATTCCTGAGGGAGATCTAGCAATCTCCAAACCAAGGAAGAATTTGGCATGTCTCAAGTTTTTAATGGTGAATGTTCTGTCTAGAAAGTTTTTAGTAGCAATAATATCTTCCTCACATGGACCAGAAATAAGAACATCATCAACATAGACAATTAAGGCCAAAAAGTGAGTACCTGATCCTTTAGTAAAAAGGCAGTGATCGTAGGGACATTGTGTGAATCCAAATTCAATAAGTTTAGAGGTAAACTCTTTATTCCACTGTCGCCCAGCTTGTTTGAGACCATACAAGGATTTTTTAAGCTTACACACTTGACCACTATGAGCTTTTGTGTATCCCAAAGGTGGAAGCATGTATAGTTCTTCATCAATGAATCCATGTAGGTATGCATTATTAATATCCAATTGATGGATAGCCCAATTAGAAGCAGCAGATATGGCCAGAAAGAGCCTCACTGTGACTAGCTTGGCAACTAGACTAAAGCTGTCAGTGTAGTCAATTCCCTCCAATTGATTAAAGCCCTTGGCTACAAGCCTGGCTTTATACCTGTCAATGCTGCCATCTGATTTATGTTTAATTCTGAAAACCCATTTGGATGCAATAGGCTTCTTATGAGAGGGATAAGGGACCAATTCCCAAGTTTGATTTGCTTCAAGTGCTTTTAATTCAAGCTGCATAGCTTTTATCCAATTTGGATCTGATTTGGCTTGCTCATATAAAACAGGTTCATGAATTGAGGAACTGAAGCAACAAATTGCATGTGATCTTGATCAAATGAAATATTAGAAAAAGTAAAAGGTGGGTTATGGACATTACCTGAAGTGACCTCTGAATCATGAAGATTACTGCTGCAATGAGGGAAAGATGGATCAAAAGTTATACTTGCCATAAAGTCATTTAACCAAGTTGGTCTGGAATGGGCTCTAGAACTTTTTCTAGGAACCATAGGAGGACTAGGAAGTGATATGATGGACTGGAAAGGCTGTGTAAGTTGTTTGAGTGAAGTATCATCTGAAGGTGTAGGAAATTCATCTATTGACACAGGAATTAGACATGGAACTTGTGGGGATGAGGTATCTACATTCTGATAGGGAAATATGTCTTCATGGAATTTAACATCTCTGGATATGTAAACTTGTTGTGTTTGCAAATCTAGGAGTTTAAAACCTTTATAATCTGTAGCATGTCCCAATTAAATGCTTTTAATAGCTCTAGGCTCAAACTTATTTTTGGAAGGACTAATATTAGTACTGTAACAAAGATAACCAAAGGTTTTAAGGATACTATAGTCAGGAGTTCTATGATGTATGATGCACACATTTTGCATAGTCATTTAGGTCTAATTTCATAATCATTTTATTTGGTTATTAGTCATTTTTTTAGCTAATTTCATTAGTTAATTAGTTAGTTTTCCATAGTTGTCAATTTTGCACTAATTTGTAATTTTTACTTTGTTTTGTAGGAAAAATGGTGTTTTTGAAGGACTAAAGAGAATTTTGCCATTGAGGAGTGTCTTCTACAGCAAAAAGATGCCAAAAAACAAGTTTTCAAGCTGAAATATGCATTGACAAAAAAGTGCATAACTTGCGCATAAGCTATGCGATTCTGCATAAGGAGGAAGAACACTTCGAGAACCGGCCGAAATGTGCATAAGGAGATCGCACGGCTTATGCACATTCTCACCTCCTTATGCAGATTCACGAAATTGTGCATAACCTATGCACCAAGTCATGCGACCGCATAAGTAACCCAGAATCGGCGAAATGTGCATAAGGGATGCATAACTTATGCGATCCACTTATCTGATCCATAAAGAGTTCATTAATGGTGTGAGAAGATTCCCTTAATGTATTCCTCCTAGAACATACTATTTTAGGGCTCCATGTCAGAAAAATGCTATAAATAGTCCCATTTTCTCATTTTAGAAGGGAGGCAAGGAGCAAAGAAGAGGAGGAGAAGAAAGGCAGAATTTGAGGAGTCATTTTCACCTTCCACACCATTTTCAACCAAGATTTGCAGATATCAACCTTCCATAACATTATACAACAATTCTAGTATTTAATTTCTTACTTCTTAGTTTAGATTAAAGCTTTATTTCCATCTAAACTCATCATATCTTGTAAGCATTATGGATAGTGAGTAGTTTACTTTTGATTCTGGAGTAAGGGATGTAATATTTTAGTTATTTTTGTGGATTTGAACTGGGTTAGTCCCAATTTAATGAATTTATGAGGTTTAATCCATTTCTTGTGTGCTTATTTACATGCTTAATGAAGGGCCCCATTAAGTTATGTTCTTAATCCTTGGTTGAAGCACCGAAAGGAGAAAACCAAGTGATAGTTAATCAAGAAATTGGACTTAATTAACTTAGATCTAGAAATAGACTAAGGGTTAAGAGGGTTTTAATAGATTGATTAAAGAACCTAATGGGTCTTGGTTAATTTTAACTCCACGAAAGTAGGATTAAGTTAATTAAGGCACTCTTTGTCTCACTCGAAAGAGTTTTCAAAGGATTTTAGAATTAATCTCCTTTAAACCCATAAATTTCATGGATTGGGCTAGCTAGGGAAAATCCCAAAATAGCTTGAATATGAAATTCCGAACTCCGGAATCGCCTTTTTATCATTGTTAATTTCTAATCGAATTTAATTACTTGCCATTTTGAATATTGCCATATTTGAATTTGCTTTATTTTAATTTGATGCAAATTTAGTTAAATCATTACATAGTTGAATAGATTATTAAATTTGCACATTTAGATTTCATACTCCATTACCCATTAAGTCATTATTTTAATTTCATAAATACTTCAATTTAGTCAACTTTTATATCGAAAATTCAATCATTAACACAACTCCTCGTGGGATCGATATCTTTTCTATATTACTTGTACGACCCGTGCACTTGCGGTTGGGACGCATCAAGTTTTTGGCGCCGTTGCCGGGGAGTTGTTTGTTTAAGATTGAGTTTTTGATTATTTTAGTTGTTTATAGTCTTATCTTTGTTATCTTTTCATTTTTGTGTTTGTTTGTTCTTTTTCAGGTACTTTTAACCTTTTATGAGAAGAGCTAGAAGCTCAAGTGACACAACCTTATTGTTCAATCCTGAAATTGAGAAATTTTGTAAGGCCAACAAGAAAGAAATCAGAAAAAGAAAGGAAGCTTTGAGAGAAACCGAAATTGAAGCAGACATGGCTTATGAAAGAGTTAGAATTGGTGTTGGGAATGCTGGAAATGGTCAAAACAATGAAAATGAAGCCCAAGGGGAGGAAGTTGTTAATGCAAACGTGCCTAGGGGAAGTATGATGGATCATGCTTTTCCACGTTTTGATGACTTGAGAGAGAGCATAGCAAGACCAAGGATTGATGCAAATAGTTACAAGATGGATTTTGGAGTCCTTCAAATGATTCAGAATTCTCAATTTGGGGGTCATCCTTCTGAAAATCCACACACACATCTGAAGAAGTTTGCTATGATTTGTGACATGCAAAAACAACCTGGAGTATCTGATGATGCAGCAAGGCTAAAATTGTTTCCATTCTCTTTGAAAGATAGAGCATTGGATTGGCTTGATTCTTTACCTCACAACTCAATTACAAATTGGGAGCGACTCAACGATGCATTTCTTGCCCAATACTTTCCACTGGAAAAACTCAAGAGTTGAGGAATCCAATGATTGCTTTTAGACCAAGAGAAGATGTGACTCTTTATGATTCTTGTATGAGATGGATGGAGTTGGAGAGACAATGTCCACATCATGCCATTCCTAAATGGATGATAAACCAGAAATTTGACACAACCGTCACTCCTGCTATCGGAGGAATCATTGATGCTCAAGCTGGAGAATTCATCATTAAGCATGAAGATGAAGCTTATGAGTTATTAGAAAATAGCAAAGAAACAGTCATCTATGGAGTAGTCCAAGAGGGTCAACTCCAACTCAAAAAGGCAAGTTCTTTGGAATGTATGAGCTTGATCCATTCAACATGATCAATGCCAAATTTGATGCACTCACTAATGTCCTTGCTAAGAAAATGGAGGATTTAAGTATGCTAGTCGGTTCATCATCATGCTCGGAAGTTCTCAACAAGTTACTTATGCGGAAGGAACAATGAGCCGTGGAGTAGATTATCCTTCATATGCTTGGAGGAATCATCCCAATTTTTCATGGGAGAATCAGCAAAATCAAGCTTCAACTCGAACTTTCCATCACAACAACAAGAGCATCAATACCAACAACCTAGGCAACCACCACCTAGTTTTCAGCAAAAGAATGCAAATACTGCACCTTTACCAAGACAGCAAGAACAAAGTTCCACCACAGAGGCTTTATTACAACAAATTCTTGCTAATCAAATTAAGCGTGATGAAGAGTTGAGAGAGATGAAAGCAAGGCTGGAACAAATGCAAACACACAATAGGATCTTTGGAAAATCAGTTGCACAACAAGCATGCTCATCAAGTACCAAGTCTTTTGGAAAGCTTCCAAGTCAACCAGAAAATCCAAGAGAAGCGATGTCAAGCTATTACTTTAAGAAGTGGAAAAGTTATAAATGATGAGAAGAGTGAAAGCAGTGAGAAGAGAGAAAATGAGAAAGGGGTGATGAGAGTGAAAAACAAGAGAGTGCGAGAAAAATGTAAGGAGAAATTTGAAGAAAAAAGAGAAATATATACCTCTGAACCCTACAAGCCACACTTCCCTTTCTACAAAGATTTCACAAAGCCAAGCTTGATAGGCAATTTGGAAAGTTCTTAGAGGTTTTGAAGAAACTTTACATAAATGTGCCTTTTGTTGATGCTCTTTCACAAATGCCCTCTTATGCAAAATTCTTGAAAGAAATTCTCTCAAACAAAAGGAAACTTGAAGATGATGAAATCTGTAGCTTTGTGAGAGGAATGCAGTGCTATCCTCAAAAGGAAACATCCTCCAAAGCTCAAGGATCCAGGAGTTTTCAATTCCATGCCACATTGGGAGTCATGTTCTATAAAAGCTTTATGTGATTTAGGGGCTAGTGTAAGCCTTATGCCCCTCTCCATCTATGAGAAGCTCAACATGGGAGATCTTAAGCCAACACACATTTCTCTTCAGTTAGCTGATAGATCAATTAAGTATCCTGAAGGGATTTTAGAGAATGTGCCTCTGAAGGTTGGGAAATTCTATATACTGTTGACTTTGTCATCTTGGACATGGAAGAGGATTCTAATATCCCAATCATTTTGGGAGGCCTTTCCTAGCTACAGTGGTGCTTTGATTGACGTGAAAGGTGAAAAGCTTACTCGTAGTCGGAGAGGATCATTTAGTCTTCAACATTGGCAATGATAAGAAGAAGCAACATGAAGATGTAGACTCTTGTTTGAGAATTGATATAGTTGATGAGTTAGTAAAAGAGCACTTTAGAGAGAGCTATCCGAAGGCTTCTCTTGAAAGTTGTCTTATCCATGAAGGGAGTATCAATAATGAAAATCCAAAAGAGGCTGCATTTGCACAACATTTAAAGGGTAATCCATCTTGTCCTATGGCACCAATCTTTCAAGTTGAGCAAGTGGAGAAAAGTGAAGTAAAACAACCATCTCTCAAAGAAAAAGATGCACCAAAGGTTGTCAAGAAAGAAATGGTGGGATTTTTAGACAAAGCAACAAGGATCTTCTCATGTGATGGAAAGAAAATGAAGTATAGATTCATTGAAGCACCTATTGGAAACAGAGGCAATAAATTCCAATTTCAGCCACCATGAAACATGAAAAGAGTCCAGCTAAGGACTATAAATTAGCGCTCTTGGGAGGCATCCCAAGTCCTTTTATTTTACTTTTGCTGATTTACTTTTACTTTCATTGCTTTTGTTTTTATCTTGAATCTCCCCAAATTCAATTTTTGACATTGTTGAATTTTGTCCCTTGTAGATGTATTTCAATGGAGGAAGGTTGGTGAAGCTGGGAGTGATTCTTAACTTGAAAATTTTGTCCTTCAAACTCTCCCAAAATCGATTGGTTTCTTTGCATAACCTATCACGGCTGCTATCTGGTTTATGCAGAGAGGAAAAATGACATTCTGCATCAATGAGGGTGTCTGCTGTAGATGTCTTATGTTATTGGTGAGGTTGTGTGTGTAACTTTTAAGTAAATGTGATTTTAATGTTATTATGGTGGTAAGTGAGCCATTTTTGCGATTATGAGCTTATTTGGGTTGTGGGATTTAAGGTGGAAATCTTGCATTTTTCTTGGCATGACTTGGAGAGTTCATCATTTGTGAATAGATACAACTTTATGCAGATTTTATTGAGTTTTAATGTGCTAAATGTTGATTTGCAGATTTTGAGTCGAAATGGCATGGGTCACAAATGCCTTTTATGCAGGATCCATCTTCTACAAGATTGTGTGATGCATTTTTGATGAACTTTGTATATATTGATGTGTTTTTGGTGAAAATTTCTCATGGTTTATGCTTCATGGAATTATATTTCTTCATTCTAGGGTATTTTTCACACTTGCAAATCATGTTCCATTGCAATCTTAATCTTGTTGAATTGTGCATAAGCAACTGCATAGCTTATGCAATCCTGCATAACCACAATTCTTGCCATTTTCCACCTTTATTGCAAGTGCATAAACAGAGTGCATAGCTTATGCAACTCTGCATAACCTCATTTTGTCAAATTTCATATCTGTCAAAACTTGCATAAGGTGAGTGCATGACTTATGCACATTTGCACAACTTCAAATTCTGCATTTTCTCTCTGTAGAAATGCATAAGCGAGTGCATAACCTATGCATACGCATAACCAAAAACTCGAACTTCCAGTGCGAGGTGCATAAGGAAGGTGCATAACGTATGCACTTCCGCATGACCAGAAACTCAAAAATTCAAACTTGCCGAGGGGTGCATAAGCAGAGTGCATAACCTATGCATACGCATGACCGAAAACCAGAAAAACCAAAATTGCGAAGGCGCATAAGCGAGTGCATGACCTATGCATACGCATGACCCAAATTTCGAAAAACCAGTCGCCGAGAGGTGCATAAGGGGAGTGCATAACTTATGCACTCCCGCATGACTTCGCTCCTCAAAATTTCAAGGGTCACCGAAACATGCATAAGGAAGGTGCATGACTTATGCACTTCCGCATAACCACCAACTCTGAATTCCAAGACCAGCCGAGACTTGCATAAGGAGAGTGCATAACTTATGCACTTCCGCATGACCAAAAAAAAAAAAAAAAAAAAAAAAAAATATTTTTATAGCCTATGCAACCCTTATTGCCACTTATGCAGCACTGCATGGCTTATGCACCTTACCTATGCACATGCTCTGGACAGCACTTAACTCTGCATAACCTGTGCAGCTTCTTATGCATTCCTTTATCTTGAATTCTCATACCAGGTAACTCTTTCTTTTTGCTCTTCATTTTTTACAATTCCTGGTCAATATTATTTGCTTTGAGTTTTGGTTATCTGCTGCTTGAGACATTGAGGACAATGTCCAATTTTGAGTTTGGGGGTGCACATTTTGATTTTTGGCTTTACTTTTCACATTTTGAGTATAGGAGCATCTCATTCCATTCCATTTACATATATTGTAAATATTTTACATATACATCCATACACACACACACATTACACATTTACACACACATTATACATTACATTGCACACAAACATACAAATAGACTTCCTCCATTTAGTTAATACATTACTCATCTTAGGAATCATACACCATGCATTAAAATCTTTTGCCAAATCCCTTGAGTATTGAAAATGTGCCTATGAGAGTGATTTGACTCACCCTTTAGCTGGGTTTGTGGATTGAAAGTTTCCTAAGAGGTGCAAGGTTTTGAAGTGTCTATCCCTTGCCCATATCTTCTTAGCCAAAAAGCCACCCAACTAGTCATTTGGAGATGGAAGTGTTTAGAGGGAATTATTGGATATAAGGTAGTCAAATGATGTCTCACCAATCCTAGAACAAATTTTCTAAACCTTTCAAGGCGAAATACCAGCTTGTACTTGAAAAGAGAGATGATTAGGCATTCTTTGATTTAAACCTTCTCATTTTAAACCTTTGGCCCTTTTCCTAATTAAAATTGACCCTTGCAAACCCCTTTGAGCCTTTTTATCCCTAATTTTTCTTGAAATCCTTATTGTTACCTAGCCAATGAACCAAACACTCCAACCCTTTTCATGAGAATAATTATTTATAACATTAGGTACAAAAAAATAATAATAAAAAAAATAAAAAAAAAGAAAAAGAAAAGAAAAGAAAAAAATATATACAATAAAAGGGAGAAGAAATGCTTGTCATCTTGTAAAAGTGCTAGTATATGTTTTTTTCACTATTGCCATTCAAAATGAAAGAAATCCACCCAAAGTATTAAAAGGAATGAGTTTGGGGGTGGCAATTTTAGGGACAATCATCAAAAAGAAAATGCAAGATACAAGTTTAAAATATCAAAATGTCCCTCCATTTTATGTGTTTTGTAAACTATGCTAGCACTTGACAATTCTCATTGTGTATTTCTCTCCTCCATATATACAAAAAAAAAAAGAAAAAAAGAAGAAAAAGAAAAAATTATAATAAAATAAGAAGTGTACCTTATGTTTAAAAATTGAAAATATTCTCATGCTTTGAATACTTTTTACCCATCTTTCTTCTTAGCCTCATTTTAAACCCCATGGCCTCATTACATCCCTAAAAAGACCTTTGATCTCTTGATAGTACTTGCTACATTAGTGGAGATAGGAGTAGAGAATTTGCCTATGGGATTGGAAAACTATTCATCTATTCATTCAATTCTATCATTCCATGTTGAGATACTTTGGTTATCAATTGTCCTAGAATTCTTTTTGAGCATGACTATCTCTTTTGATTTGTTGGTTTGGGGATTTTGAATGATAATTGACTTGATGGCTAAGCGGTGAAAGCTTGGATAAGCATTAGATTCTTTGCATTTTGAAGGATGGGTATATGGATTGCTGGTATGGCTGAAGGTGTGTTTAGTTACTTTAATAGGTAATTTTCATAGCTCTTTGGATAAGGCACCCCTAAAAATTTTGCATTACATTTTAAAGTTTGCTTGAGGACAAGCAAAAGCTTGAGTTTGGGGGTATTTGATGCACACATTTTGCATAGTCATTTAGGTCTAATTTCATAATCATTTTATTTGGTTATTAGTCATTTTTTTAGCTAATTTCATTAGTTAATTAGTTAGTTTTCCATAGTTGTCAATTTTGCACTAATTTGTAATTTTTACTTTGTTTTGTAGGAAAAATGGTGTTTTTGAAGGACTAAAGAGAATTTTGCCATTGAGGAGTGTCTTCTACAGCAAAAAGATGCCAAAAAACAAGTTTTCAAGCTGAAATATGCATTGACCAAACTGTGCATAACTTGCCGCATAAGCTATGCAGTTCTGCATAAGGAGGAAGAACACTGTTCCAGAACCAGCCGAAATGTGCATAAGGAGACTGCACAGCTTATGCACATTCTCACCTCCCTTATGCAGATTCACGAAATTGTGCATAACCTATGCACCAAGTCATGCAGCTTCGCATAAGTAACCCAGAATCAGCCGAAATGTGCATAAGGGACTGCATAACTTATGCAGTCCACTTATGCAGTCCATAAAGAGTTCATTAATGAGCTGGCAGAAGATTCCCTTAATGTATTCCTCCTAGAACATACTATTTTAGGGCTCCATGTCAGAAAAATGCTATAAATAGTCCCATTTTCTCATTTTAGAAGGGAGGCAAGGAGCAAAGAAGAGGAGGAGAAGAAAGGCAGAATTTGAGGAGTCATTTTCACCTTCCACACCATTTTCAACCAAGATTTGCAGATTTCTTCCTTCCTTTACATTTTTCTACATTTCTAGTGTTTAATTTCTTACTTCTTAGTTTAGATTAAAGCTTTATTTCCATCTAAACTCATCATATCTTGTAAGCATTATGGATAGTGAGTAGTTTACTTTTGATTCTGGAGTAAGGGATGTAATATTTTAGTTATTTTTGTGGATTTGAACTGGGTTAGTCCCAATTTAATGAATTTATGAGGTTTAATCCATTTCTTGTGTGCTTATTTACATGCTTAATGAAGGGCCCCATTAAGTTATGTTCTTAATCCTTGGTTGAAGCACCGAAAGGAGAAAACCAAGTGATAGTTAATCAAGAAATTGGACTTAATTAACTTAGATCTAGAAATAGACTAAGGGTTAAGAGGGTTTTAATAGATTGATTAAAGAACCTAATGGGTCTTGGTTAATTTTAACTCCACGAAAGTAGGATTAAGTTAATTAAGGCACTCTTTGTCTCACTCGAAAGAGTTTTCAAAGGATTTTAGAATTAATCTCCTTTAAACCCATAAATTTCATGGATTGGGCTAGCTAGGGAAAATCCCAAAATAGCTTGAATATGAAATTCCGAACTCCTAATCGCTTTTTATCATTGTTAATTTCTAATCGAATTTAATTACTTGCCATTTTGAATATTGCCATATTTGAATTTGCTTTATTTTAATTTGATGCAAATTTAGTTAAATCATTACATAGTTGAATAGATTATTAAATTTGCACATTTAGATTTCATACTCCATTACCCATTAAGTCATTATTTTAATTTCATAAATACTTCAATTTAGTCAACTTTTATATCGAAAATTCAATCATTAACACAACTCCTCGTGGGATCGATATCTTTTCTATATTACTTGTACGACCCGTGCACTTGCGGTTGGGACGCATCAATGTAACACTTCATAAGGACTTTTCCAATGGAGGACAGCAGTAGGTAGAACATTAATAATATAAGTAGCATGTAAAATAGAATATCCCCAAAACTTTTATGGTAGACTAGATTGAAATAAGAGGGCTCTTGCTACTTGAATTAAGTGTTTATGTTTTCTCTCAACAACACCATTTTGTTGAGGTGTATAAGTGCATGACCTTTGGTGTATAATTACTTTTTGATGAAACAATTGGTTACACTCCGAATTTACAAACTAGAACCATTATCTGTTCTGATAAATTTGACTGAAGAATTGAAATGATTATGTATGAGTTGGAGGAAATTGGTTATGGCAGAAAACACTTGTGTTTTATCTGCAAGTAAAAAAGTCCAGGTGGTTCTACTATAGTCATCTACTATAGTTAAGAAATATGATGCACCTTGAAGGGATTTAATTTTGTAGGGACCCCACAAGTCCATGTGGGAAAGTTGAATGCTGTCAACGGTAGAAATGGTGCTTTTAGGAAAGGGCATTCTTTGTTGTTTAGCTAAAGGACAAATATCATAGACAAAATGAGATGGATTCTATTGAATATCGAAAACATGTACAAGTGTGGACTCAGAGGCATGTCCTAGTCTTGTATGCCACAAGAAGGAACTAGTTTTATTGCTATTTACAAATTTGTCAGCAGTACAGGAATTAACAATTGAGCAATGGTTCATAGACAAACTAGGTACTGTGACATTATCTGGAAATGAAAAAGACTTTGAGGACAACTTGTACAACCCTTTATCCAACTTTCCAATAGCAAGTAACCTTTTAGTCCATAGGTCTTGCAGATAACAATGCGAGTGAGTAAATAGAACAATAATATGTGATTCTTTTGCGAGTTGGCTTACTGACAATAAATTGTACTCGAAACCAGGAATAAGAAAGACATTTTGTAATTTTAGGAGTGGATGCAAGGTAATAAGGCTTGTATGGGTGATTTGTTTGGTGGTACCATCTGGTAGAGAAACAATATTTAAAGAATGTACAGGGTGAATTATGTCAAAAAGTGTGTGATCAGAACACGTGTATTGTTGCTCCACAATCCACATCCACATTCCTTGTTCATTTGAACATTTACCAATAGGAGAGGGAACAAATCCATTACCTGAAAATCCAACACATCCTGCTTCATGAACCATTTTACCTTTTAGCATCTCCTTAACTTCCTGCTGAACAAGATTGGTTATACTAGTTGTATTCCATTCCTCAGGTTGTTTAACAACATCAACGTGATCAGATAGTGGACTGTACCCTATGGCTGTATTAGCTGAATTTGCTGACTGTTTGGCTTTCCTTTGTTTAAACCACTCAGGATAACCATTTAATTTGAAACAAGTTTCTTTGATATGTCCACCAGATTTACAATATTCACAATATCTATCATCCTTCTTACTGCCCTCCCTTTTTCTTGTATTGATTTTTATTTCTAGTAGATTCTTTCTTATAATTCAAACCTTTAGCCAGCATAGCCATTGAGGATTCATTGCCGTCATGAATAAAGGAATTGATCTCTTTCTGCCTTTTAACACTTAAAAGTCATAGAATAAGCCTTGCTTATCGATGGAAATGTGTCCATCAATAAGATTTGATTTCTAATATGATCGTAAGAGTTGTTTAAACCCATAAGAAATTGCATTAACTTGGTATCATTCTCAATATCTACAATTGCTTTAGAAGCACCACATTCACAGGTTGGATATGGCTTGAGACATGCTATTTCATCCCACAATTTTCATTTTGGTGAAGTAAACTGTAATAGACATATTTCCCTGACTTAAGGAACAAGTTTCTCTGTTTAATTGATACAGTTGAGGACCATTGCTCTCACCAAATCTTTGAGCTAATTCATCCCAAAGATTTTTAGCAGAAGTCACATACAAAAAAGCCTCAACTATTTCTTTAGAGATGGAATTAAGAATCCAAGATATAACCATGCTATCAACCTTCAACCATTTCTCAGATTCCTCATAATCATCTTTGGGTTTTTCACATTTGCCATTGATGAAGCCAAGTTTGTCTTTGGCTCTCAAGGCAATTAGCATTGATCGATTCCATGCTGAGTAATTGTTACCAGTAAGAGGGATACTTACAAGAGACATTCCTGGATGGTCAGAATTCTGTAGTGCCATTTGATCTTGATGTTTGCCCTTCCCTGAAGTTGATGGATTAGCCATTACAACAATCTTCAGATACTATCCAAAAAGTGAAAGAAACTAATGGATAATCATAGAGAAGGGATCTATGGCTTTGATACCATGATCAAATATGAAAGAAAAAACTAAATCATGAAAAGCAGGTGTTGAGAAAGAAAGTATTTATTTCTCATTGCTGTGAATACTGTACAAATTGTTCTTATATACAAAAACAATTTCTGGAATCTACTAAAACTAACTTTATACAGCTAAGTACTAAACAAGCCTGCCAAAGAAAAAACGGACTAACAATTTCTCACTATACACATTTTTTGCATGAGCTGAGATCCTTTGAGAGTCTTGTTTATATTGATGCTACGCCTCGTTTCATTTAACCTCCTTCTTGCACGCACCGTTTTGCTAAGACTCTTATTAGCATACCCTTATTAGCTTCGGGTTACTCTCTTTTCTTTGTATCAGCAAATTGGCAACTGCATGAATTAAATATATATATATATATATATTTTTTTTTTCTCTGCTGAGCTATATCTTTATCATAAATCTCATTTAATATCATTTTTAATTATTTTAATAATAAGTGTATTTATAAGCTATTTTTAACCAAAAACATCAGCTGTTTATTAGTTGCTTAGAAACACTTTAATCAAATATGTAATTGTTTAAAATTTTAAATGCTTATAAGCTTAAATAATGTTTATAATTTGATTTTTATAAGTTAAGTCAAATATTTTTTTATTTTCCTTTAAATAAAGAGTAACTGAATTTTTATATCTGCATAGAACACTAGTTTCAAGAATGGACGCAGCTTAGAACCAAAGGTGCATTGAGCCCCTAAGTTTTTTTAATTTTTTTAAGGCATAGTAAAAGTTTTTTAAAAAATAATTTTTACTATTGTCTATCCAATTTCGAAAGGGCATTGGACATCAAGAATTTTTAAAACTTTTAGAGATTTATTAATAATTTTATAAAAATTTAAATTCTTTTTTAAAAAATAAATTCTTTACTGCCCCTCTGAAAGAACATATCAACAGTAGTAAAATTTTTTTTTTTCATTATCTCTCAACCTCTTCTCCTTTTTTAACTTTATTTTACCATTTTCCTCATTCAATAAATCAACAATCATTATTTAAAATTTTAATTATTGAATAAAATCACTAAAGTCTAGCACTATTCTCATATATATATATATTTTCAATTCAATTTGAAATTTTAGTGACTTTATTCTCATAACCTCATTGCTATTTTTGGAATCTCATCTCACTGAAATTTCATTATATTCATATTAAAAATTTTCCTTTAGTGATATTAGAAGTTAGAATCATGTCATTTATTTTATTTAATTTATAATTTTATTTAATTCTTAATTAATTTTAACTAAATTTACTTTTCATGATTATTTAGGGAAAATTAGATTTGAGATAAATTAGACCGGCCTTTTAATTTTAGACAATCAATATAATTTAATTTCAATAGTTTATAATATTAAATATTTATTATATTTTTGAATTAATAATAATAGAAGTGGCAACAGAATAGGTATTTACAAGTATATAATTGATCGAATTCTAAATAAGATGTGTTTGAGTTGTGTTTGAATTTAAAAAATAATACTTGTGATAAATTCAGCGTTCCTCAAATACAGTTTCTCTATCCATAGAGATACATAAATGAAATTGGTTCTCTCTCAAATATTTCTCCCTCATTATATGCATTTTCCAAGCGACAAAGAAATGATGAGATAAGTGATTTTATTTACTAGGGAAGAGGAAAGAGAAAGATATTGAATTCTCCATGTGAGAGAAATATATATATATATATATATATATATATATATATATATATATATATATATATATATATATTTAATTTAGACATGTTTAGCTCACATTTCAAGTGGGAAGGGATAAAAATAGACAGTTTTTATCTATGAATGGGAGGAGTAGCGTGCTGGATACATGTTAGGATACTAGAACAAGTTGGGCCTAGGTGTTTGGGCTGAAAGTTGCATGATTTTCTTTGGGCTAAGGATGAGCAGAAGGTTTGATTTTTATAAAAATCAATCAATTCGATTTTTATAAAAATCAATCAATTCGATTTTTATCATTTTTTTCAGTAAAAATAAACAATTTGGAAAAAAAATAAATTAAAATGATTCGATTGAATTTTTAAATGTAACCTATTTGGCATTTTATGCCTGCTCTTCCTTTCCTCCTCTGTAGCAAAAGTCTAGGTCTTTTCCATTGTCAGTATTTGCTTCTCTGTTATCCTCACTTCTAGGTCTTCTCTATTATCAGCCTTTTTTTTTTTCAGTTACCAGATGTTATGGCGGCTGCTGCTGCTGCTGCTTCTTCTTCTTCTTCTTCTTCTTCTATCAATCTTCAATGGAAGAAGAATGATGCTTTCATAAGTTTTAGAGGTGCAGACATCCGGGATGGTTTTCTCAGTCATCTGTACGAAGCATTGCGTCGAAAACAAATCCGTACCTTCAAGGATGATAAACTTGAAAGAGGAGAAGAGATCTCACCAGCCCTCTTGCAAACAATTGAAAACTCAAAGGTTTCCATAGTCATTTTCTCAGGAAACTATGCCTAGAATCTTCACAAGTCATCCAAACACCATGGAGAAAAGGCATAGTTTTCTCAGAAAACTATGCCTTTTCTCCATGGTGTTTGGATGAGCTTGTGAAGATTCTTGAATGCCAGAAAACTACAGGGCAAATAGTATTACCAGTTTTTTATAAAGTAGATCCCTCAGACGTTCAAGAGTTGACAGGAAGATTTGGAGATGCACTTTCACAGCATAAAAAAAAATTCAAACACCGTTTAGAAAAGGTGGAGAGTTGGAGCCTTGCTTTGAAGAGAACGGCCAACATTTCGGGGTGGGATTCAAGAATCATTAAGTAAGACACTTATTTTCAATGTCCTTTTTTACTTGTATCACTGATTTTTCTGTTGTCACTTTATTTCTTTGTGGTTCATTTTGAATTACTATTGTTTGGTCTTTATATGTGATCAGGCCTGAAACTAAATTAATTGAGGAGATTGTCAATGATGTTGGCAAGAAATTAAATAACCTGTTTCTAAGTGTTTATGATGAAGAAGGCTTTGTTGGAATTGATTCTCGTGTCAAGAAAGTTGAATCATTGTTATGTCTTGAATCAAAAGATGTGCGTATGATAGGAATTTGGGGAATGGGTGGTATAGGAAAGACAACTATTGCTGACAAAGTATTTAATAGAATTGTGAACAAATTTGAGAGTCAATACTTTGCTGCAAATGTTCGAGAAAAGTTAGAAAAGGGCACTCCAGTTCATTTGCGAGATGAAATCCTTTGCAAAATACTAGGGGGAGAAGATTTTCACGTTGGCACACCATGTACATTGCATCCTTTTATTAAAAATAGTTTTCAGAATAGAAGAGTTCTTATTGTTCTCGATGATGTGGATGGTTACTTGCACCTAGAAGAGTTAGTAGGAGGGTGGAATTTGTATGGTCCAGGAAGTAGAATCATTATAACAAGCAGAGATAAGCAAGTGCTTGAAATTGTGAAGTGCCAGAAATATATTTATGAGGTTGAGAAATTAAATGATTGTGAATCTCTTCAACTCTTTAGTTTGCATGCCTTCAAACAAACTCAACCCACAAATGGATACATGAGGCAGCTATCAGAAAGAGTGATAAGTTATACTCAAGGAGTTCCGTGAGCCCTTAAGGTTTTAGGTTGCAGCCTTTATGGTAAAGTTGTGAAAGAATGGGAAAGTGAGTTGGAAAAACTTGAAACCATTCCCAATAAGGAAATTCAGGGCATTCTGAGAAGAAGTTATGATGGACTAGATGATAATGAAAAGAGTATATTTCTGGATATTGCATGTTTTTTTAAAGGGGAAGATAAAGATCGTGTAAAAAATATATTAGATTGCTGTGGTTTTTTTGCTGAAAGTGGAATACGTAATCTGCTTGACAAGTCTCTCATAAATATTTTCAAAGAGAAGTTAGAGATGCATGACTTGTTAGAACAAATGGGTAAGGATATTGTTTGCAAGGAAAACAAAAAGCCCAGAAAGCGCAGCAGGTTGTGGAATGCCAAGGATATATATTACGTACTGACAACAGACAAAGTAAGAATGCATTGATTTTTTTCATATTTGTTTTTTTTTTTTAACAAGAAATGTAGTTTTGCGTGTTTTATGCTCATTTTCTTTGCTTAATTTTCTTTATCAGGAGGCTGAAAGTGTTGAAGCCATATCATTGGACTTGTCCAAAATTAAAAATATGGAACTATGTCCTTCTGCCTTTGAGAAATTTTATAAGCTTAGATTGCTCAAATTTTACAATCCTTGCTTTAAGGAAATCAAGTTGCATCTTCCTAAAGGCTTGGAATTTCTTCCAAATGAGCTGAGGTTTCTCTACTGGGATCAATACCCTTTGAAATCATTGCCATCGAAATTTTGCCCTGAGAATCTTGTTGAATTGCACATGCAGAGTAGCCAACTCAAACAACTTTGGAACGAAGATGATCTGGTATGGTTGAGCATGATTCTTTATGAAATTATCTGTTGAAACTTGAGGATAGAGAAACTTATTCTTAACCTTTTCTTTGTCTTTACAGTGTCTTGAAAAGTTGATATTTATGGATCTCAGCAACTCGGAACAACTGATCAAAATTCCAGACCTGTCGAAATTCCCAAAACTTGAGGTTATAATTTTGCGAGGCTGTATGAGTTTGGTTGATTTTTCTTCGTCTTCTAAGTATCACAGCAAGATTATAGATCTAGATCTTCGACACTGCGAAAAACTGTCATTTTCCAAGCGGCATTTATTTGACAAATCTTGTAAGTCTTTCTTTGAATGGTTGCTCAGAACTAGCTCATCTGCCAAGCAGCTTAGGCGAATTGAGATGCCTTGAATATCTTTATCTCAAGGGATGCAAAAAGCTAGCGAGTCTTCCAAACAGCATATGCAATCTGAAATCTCTAAAATGTCTAAACATCAAATATTGTGTAAATCTCCATGGATTGCCAGAGAAGTTGGGCGAATTGGAATCTCTGGAGAACCTGAAGGCAACTGGAAGGTGGGATAAAAGAACTACCACCTTCTATCAATCAGTTGAAGAAATTGAACTACTTGAACTGTGATGGATGTGAAGGTTTGATATTGCCTCCTTTCACAGGTTTGGCCTCTCTTCGGGAGCTTTCTCTGCAGCGTTGTTATATATCAGAAATTCCTAGTAATCTTGGCTCTTTAGAGTCATTGGTATATTTATATTTAAGTGGAAATAATTTCAGAAGCATACCTGCAAGCATCGAGAAATGTTCTAAGTTGAATATACTTGATTTAAGTGATTGCATGATGCTTCAATATTTGCCAGAGCTTCCACCAGGTCTAGCAGAGTTAGATGCAGATAACTGCACATCTGTGGAATTTGTATCGAGATCATTCATACAAGGATATATGAATTCCTGCTTGAGGATGAATCTTAGCAAATGCATTAATTTGGATAAGAGTGTATGCAGTGAATTAATACTGCTGAAACTTCAAAGCATGGGACAACCAGAGGAACAATATCTGAACAAAAAGGTCCATCTCTTTCCCTCTAGTGTTATATAAGTGCATTATTTGATTTAGATTATAAATTCAAAAAAAATTAAATTAAATTAAATTAATTTTAAGAGTTTAGTTTGATTTATCCTCTTTAATTTTTTTTAAAGATAAAAAAAATTTGATATATATATATATATATTATAAAAGTATAAAATAATTAATAAAAGTTTATAAATTAAAGAAAATCTTATTAAATAAGACTATTTAATAAATAAATCTTATTTAAATGTGAAAACCTAAACCTAAAAATAAATTGCCCCACCACAAAACACATTTCATTTATCATTTTTCTTTGTTTATATTACATTTATAAAGTTGAATTCAAGAAAATTAGTTGAATAGACTTAACAAGTAGATAAAGAAAAGACAAAAATCTAAAGGTTTGGGAATTAAGCTCATTAATTAATTTATAACATTTAAATCACGTGCAATGAATGTATCATAAAACTATATTGCATTGCTTGTTGATCAAATAAATAGTTTTTATTCATAGGTTAATTTAAAACATTATAATTTCTAAATGAATAAATTTTTTGTTTATAGGATTAAATAAATATATATTAAGTTAGCATTTTAAATTATATAACTATATCTAATAGTTATTTTTTGCTCATGATACCAAAAAATCAAATTTTAAACCTCAATTATTAAAATTAGTTGTAATTTTATTTAGTTGACTAAATTAGTCAAATTAAAATAAAAAATTTCTTTTATTTAAAATTAAAAATCAATGTAAAATTTTCTCTTTCCGCACCATACTCAACCTCTCAGATTATCAATAGGTGATCTGGAACATTTTTGTGTGATTCCGGTTGAACTACAATAATCAAATGGACTTTTAATTTGGTTTGATTTGGCTTATATATATATATATATATATATATATATATATATATATATATATATATATGATTTAAAAAATGTTTGGCTTAACTTATGAAAGCTAATATCAACTTCTAAGCATTTAAAATTTTAAACAATTATATGTTTAGTTAAAGTGTTTATAAGTGATAAATAAACTGTTGATATTTTTGGTAAAAATAACTTATAAGTATATTTATTATTAAAATGACAAAAAAAATTAAATAAGATTTATGATGGAATTTTAAAAATTAAATGAAAATAATATAGTAAAATATTTGATCAAATTAACATATGAACACTAAAATGAAAAGTTGGGTTTCTAACTTTTTTCTTATATCTTATAAATTCAATTTATAAGCTTAAAAATTGTTATAAACCAAAAAATTATTATAAACAAATAGGTCAGTTTATTTTTAGAGCTTATAAACTAGCTTGATCAACTTACAAGTTAAAACAAACACTTTTTTCTTTTTTAATTTGGTTTTTAAAAGTTTTTCTAAATCAGACCACACCAAACTACATCTCTATAAATGTGTAAGTGATTTTTTTTTTCCAGGCTAATGCAACGAATTTTAATTGGAAGGATTGGTTATGCATCCCAGGAACTGAAGTGCTGGAATGGATGATGTATAAAAATGATAATGGATCTTCATTGTCATGCTTTCTCACAGCACCCGGTCCTCATTCACATGCTACCCCCTTCGTCAAGATCCTTTTTTGTGCTCTCTTAGCACCTGAAGCTGCTAATTATTCTCGTAAATTCATGGGTGTTATTTCATGCGAATGTCGCTTCATAACTGAGTCTGGAGATAGCTTCAAAGCATATTCCCGTTGCTTTTTGGGCAAAATACATCACATCTCCCTTTGGTATTCCACTATTCATTTTAATTCCAAGAAATTCTGTATCAGGGAGGCCTCATTTCAATTCTATGTTGGTTTGGAATCTATGAGAGATTTCACATTCGATGTGGGAGTCCATAAGTGTGGAGTCCATCTAATGTTTGATGATAACTTGGAAGATGATGATGATGATAGAAAAAGATGGTCAGCGATGGTGTTTTATGATCGGGCCATAACGGAGGGATTGTTCTTTACTCCTGTTGAGTATGATCACGAGCAATATCCCCTTCAAGGATTGAAAGAGAGGCAAGAGTTTGAATGTTTCGATTTAAATTTCTCACTATCTTTTTGGTTCACCTTAGTTATATGCTTGGCTACTGCTTCAGATCAAACAGAAGCCCAGCCTACCCAGATGGTCTTTGCTTTGATGCTCATACATGTGTGCTTGAAGTTGCTTTCCTTCAACACTTCTCCTTCTCTTCATGGAATTTACAACTAATTCCTTGGTGTTGCAGAAATTTTATTTTTGTTAATTAGTGTAATTATTTTTAAGGAGAGAAATGGGGACTCGAATTTAACATTTTATTTATAAGTTGAGAGATGTGCATTTATAAATTACAACTTATTAAGCGAAGTATGCTGTTGTTGGAACTATTTTATTGGTTGTAGATAGTGCTTGTGCCCCAAAACTAGAAAGAAACAATTAACACACTATAAATTAGACATTTTCCAATTGTTGAACATCATATGATACCAGAGAGTAAGAAAGCTTGCTATTGAATAAAGCTAAAATTTTAGAATTTTTATAGCTCGTTTTTTAAATTTGCTCCGAATATTACTTTTATCTTTTAACTTCATTTTTTAGTGAAAAATCTTTAAAATTTAATTTTGTTTCACAAAATCTCTTTAACTTGTTATAGTAGGTTGTAAGGTTAAAAAAAAAAATTAATTTTTTGAACTTTTTTCTTCTTACACTCAACAAGTAACGTCTGTTTCAATTATCATCTGAGCTTATTATAAAAATATCAATGTCATCACAATAATCTGTTTTCTAAAAAAAAAAAAAAGAATTTACTTTTCATAAAAAAGTGCTAAACTTCATTTATAAATGTGATTTTTTATAAAAATTTGTTATTGCAGTTTAAATGAATTTTTTATGAAATAAAATTAAAATGTAAGAATTTATTTTTCATAAAAAAGTGCTAAACTTCATTTATAAATGTGATTTTTTATAAAAATTTGTTATTGCAGTTTAAATGAATTTTTTTATGAAATAAAATTAAAATATATTTACATATTATTTATCAAAATAAGATTATATCAATCGGTATTAAAAAGTTTCGAATTATTGAGAAGTATAAGTTATATTATTAAAATAAAATCATGTTAGAAAAATCATGATTTTTACTTTTAAATTTAATCAATGGATTGGTACTTAAATTTTTGTTAATTTTGATCACATTCATTAGCAAAATTTAGGTGCCATTCTATTCTTAATAATAATAATAATAATAATAATAATAATAATGATAATTTTTGTTTTTACATTTCACAATTATGGCAATTCTTTTTTTCTTTTTTGTTTATGTACAATTTGAACTTCAAAATAAAATGGAAGAAATTAAATGGCTAAAATTGTGTCACATAAATTAATTTAAGCTTAAATTTAATTTTGAGATAAAAACATTAAACAGCGTATCTGTTATCTGTACGGAAAATTTGAAAATATAAAGCTAGCAGGCGATTGAATTTTTTATTAAGTGCACAAACATGAAAACTTAGAATAGCCTGGAAGCTGGAAACGAAGAAGAAACTTTGTGAAAGAATAAAAAAAATTAAAATAAAATTTAACTGGATTAATAAAATAAAAATTGAATAAATTACACTAATCTTTTTCCTTTATTTTTCTCTTTCTATGTTTCTTTTTTTTTTTTTTATATATTTACACTCTTATCCCTCTTTTTTTTTTTTTATCTATTGATAAAAATAGTACAAGTTATTTATATAAAAAAATTAATAAATTTTCTTAAATTTTTAAATAATTAATGAAGATTATTTCTCAATAGAGAAAACAAAAAAATAATATTTAAGAAATTAAAAACTTAAAAAGAAAATATAAAAATTCAGATTTAGTCTCCGTATAACAAAATTTCTATTTTTATCCAAGAATATATTTTTTAAATTATATGAAATAGCTAATTAGTTTTCCTAAAATAGAAGGATTAAATAGTAATATTTTTTAAAATATATGGATTAACTAATTAATTTCCTTTAAATAGAGGGACTAAATGATAATTTAAATAACATGAATAATGGACAATTTGATAAAAGTGCTAAATAGTTTAACGAAAGTAAAATATAAAAATTAAATTGTATATTATTTAAAATATAAAGATTAAATAATTAATTTTACTAAAATATAGGGACTAAATAATAATTTTCTCTTAAGTTTATCAATTGTGCATGTCCTAATAGATAACAAAATTAGATTTAGTCAGGAGATACTAATGGCAAAAGGAAAATTCTTGTATGCACCATATGTATATACACTCAATCAATAGGAAGTTAATTACCTATAATTTTAGGGTAATTTTTATAGTTTATTTTTGAATTTTACTCTATATTTTATTTTTGTTATTTTACTTCAATTTGTTATTTAAAAACTCTTAACTTTTATTTTGTTTTACAAAAAATCTATCTAACTTGTAATAGTAGATTTCTAATTTAAAATTTTTTTTAAGAACTTTTCTAAATTACAGTGTAACATTTATAAATGTAATTTTAACATTTTTTTATTGAAGGATAAATTCTCCCCTTTTTTAGTAAGCAAATCATTATGATGACATTGATATTTTTGTGATAAGTCCAAATAGTGATTAAAACGGTAGGTGTTTTTTATTATAAAAGAAAATGAGATAAAAAGATAATTTCATGGTTATTTTTTTAATTAGGAAACCTGCTGTAACAAGTTAAATAGATTTTTGTGAAATAAAATTAAAGTTTAGAAATTTTTTAGTAATAAATTAAAGTTAAGGGATAAAAGTGAATACAAGACGCAGTTCATAAATAAGTTAAAAAAGTTACCCATAATTTTAAGTAGGCCCTATCATAATTTTGAATAAGAATACCATTATTTTATATAATATGACATGTATAAATTGATTAGGCGCATACACATGAATATAGGTAAGAATCACTCATCATAATAATACAAAGAGATTATCATTGTAAGAAATCAACGATATGAAATCCAATATTAATGCTTAATTATTATCATCACAAAAAGCAAATAATAATAATAATAATAATAATAATAATAATAATAATAATAATAACTCGACTGAAATCCAACTCATTAGCTAACAGTTTTTGAACTTACGGTTATAGTGTAATAAAATTAAAATAATAAATTTATCTCTAGAATCTTACTATTCTTCTATTTACGAAACATTACAGATGTAGAATCTTTAATCCTCATTTTATCTCATTTTCTCTATTTATAAACTAAACCATTTTTTATTGAATTACGAAACTAGGTAGAAGCATCCAGAACATTAGAATTCAGAAGCAGTCAGATGGATAAGAAAAGGAGAAAGAAGGTGATCTTCCAAGAAAGTGTTAGGATTTGTAGGTTAGCATAAGTTCAAGTTTGATATAAGCCCAAATAATGCAACCACATATAACAAATATTTATTGGGGATTGTTGAATCTTACTCTTAGTTCAAATTATGGCAGAGATTCTTGATGAATGGCCTAAACATTTATTCAAAAGATCAACCTTTTCCATGATTCCAAAGCCAGGGTAGCCAGCAGAAATATACTTGAGTACATGAAGGTTTTTGTCTTTTAACTTATGAAAATTAGTTTAAAAGCTAGGAAGTATTTAAAATTTTAATAAGTTATATGTTTGATTAAAGTATTTATAAGTGATTAATAAATAGTTGACATGTTTGATAAAATGTAGATTATGAATATATTTATTATCAAAATGACAAAAGGGTACTAAATTATTTTCTCAAATAATAAATTATATTAACTCAATATTTTATTATAATACTATCAAAATATATTTGAATCATATTACAATATAATTTAGTTTTATATTAAGACTCCATTTGCTTCATAAAAAATAACTTATGTATCCAAAAAAATATTTTTCATAAAAATATTTTTCATGAAAATATTTTTCATTATTTGGTTGCAATATTAAATTAATGATATGTTTTTATTCCATTTATGTATAAGTATGTTCATATTTTAATAAGATTATCAAAATTTATAAAATGAAAAATAACTTTTCTTTTAAAAAATGAAAATCATTTTTCTCAAAAATGATTTAATTTTTCCTTTCACTAGAAAAATATTTTCCTTTGATTAGTTTTTCTGAGTGCCCTAAATACTAGAAAATGCGAAAAATATTTTTCAAAAAACTATTTTTCGTAAAACAAACGAAGTCTAAATAAATAAATATTTTATAGATAAATATTTTATTAAAATTGATAAAAAATAAATTTTAAATTTATTAAAATTAATGTGAATAATTTATTTAAATTGTTGTAAGAGAATAAATTTATTAATGTGAATATGAGAATAAATGAAACAAGGATATATACTGAAATTATAAAATTAAATGATGATAATATAGTAAAATAATTAATCAAACTAACTTATAAGAGTCCAACTTATAAACACTAGCATAAAAAACGCCTCAGCCTAACTTTTTTTTTTCTTTTGCTTATAAGCACAACTTAATATAATATATAAAAATATCTTAAATAAATAGGTTATTTTAAAATTATGATTTAATTAATTTATAAGTTAGATTAAATATCTTTAATAATTTGAATTATATTCTCTTTCATATTTACATGACTAGTAAAGGGTATTTGACTCCATTTATAAACTGGTTAAATCAGCTTATAAGTTCTAAAAATAAGTTGATTTGTTTATTTCTATCAATTTTTTAGCTTATAAGTAAAGTTTATAAGCTAAAAAAAATTAATTTAAGACCCAAATTTTCATTTTAGTTCTTATAAATTACTCAGTAAAATATTTTACTATATTATCTTCATTTAATTTTTAAAATTTTATAATGAATCTCATTTAATAATCTTTTTGCTCATTTTAATAATAAATGTGCTTATAAGCTATTTTTAATCAAACACATCAACTGTTTATTAGTTGTTTAAAAACATTTTAATCAAATATATAACTATTTAAAATTTTAAATACTTATAAGTTTAAATAATGTTTATAATATAATTTTTATAAGATAAGTCAAATATTTTCTTATTAACTGAATTTTTATGTTTGCATGAAATGGTAGTTTCAAGAACGGACGTAGCTTAGAGCCAAAGGTGCAATGATCCCTTAAACTTTTAAATTTTTTAAGGCATAGTAAAAGTTTTTTAAAAAATAATTTTTACTATTGTCTATCCGATTTAGCCAGGGTATTGGACATCAAGAATTTTATAAAAATAAAAAATTCTTTTTTTAAAAAAAAGACAAATTCTTTACTGTCCTTCTGAAAGAACATATCAACAGTAGAAAAACAAAAAGACATTTAAATTTTCATTATCTCTCAGCCTCTTCTTCTCTTTTAACTTTATTTTACCATTTTGCTCCTTCAATAAATCCACAAATTTAAATTATTGAATAACATTATTAAAATCTAGCACTATTCTTTTATATATATATATATATAAATTTAAAATTTTAGTGATTTAATTCTCATAACCTCATTGCTATTTTTGGAATCTCTTCTCACTTAAATTTCATTATATTCATATTAAAAATTTTCTTTCAGTAATATTAGAAGTTAGTACCATGCCATTTATTTAATTTAATCCATAATTAATTTTAACTAAATTTGCTTTTCACAAATTTAAATTATTGAATAACATCATTAAAATCTAGCACTATTCTTATATATATATTCTCAATTTAAAATTTTAGTGATTTAACTCTCATAACCTCATTGCTATTTTTGGAATCTCTTCTCACTGAAATTTCATTATATTCATATTAAAAATTTTCTTTCAGTAATATTAGAAGTTAGAACCATGCTATTTATTTTATTTAATCCATAATTAATTTTAACTAAATTTGCTCTTCATGATTATTTAGGAAAAATTAGATTTGAAATAAATTAGAACGACCTTTTAATTTTAGACGATCAATATAATTTAATTTCAATAATTTATCATATTAAATATGTCTCAAAATCATTTAGAGTGGAGAAAGAAAATCCATATAGTCGACCCCAATAAATTTTTAGGATAAAAGTTTAGTTGAGTTTAGTTGAGTTGAGTTGAGTTGTATCATATTAAATATGTAACTTTCTGAATTTTTAAATAATTATTTTGTGCAGTCACTTGAGTATTGTCTGATTTGGCGAGCCCAAAAGGGGCCATATGATGTTGTTGCTATTGTGGGCCTGAGGCCCTGTGTATTGCATTTTGTTGAATTTTCATGCAGGGGATTAGGTCCAGTTATAAGGGAAACTCTGTCGAAATTTCAACAACATTTTAAAGATTTATTCTTGCTTTTATAGATTAAATTTCGGCAATATCTTAGGAGTTTGTGTATAATAACAGTTATCATTCCAGTATTGAAATGTTACCTTATGAGGCACTATATGACAGGAAGTGTAGGTCCCCTCTGTGTTGGATAAAAGTTGAAAAGGCGAGAGTACATGACTTAGATCTGGTGCAGTACACTTCAGAGATGATTCTTTTGATCAGGGAACGTTTAAAGATAGTTTTCAACAGATAGAAGACTTGTGCAGATCCAAGGAGGTAACATGTATAATTTGTAGTGGGTGATTATGTGTTTTTAAAGGTCTCTCCTATGAAAGGGGTTATGAGATTTGAAAAGAAAGATAAGTTGGCACCCCATTACATAGGACCTTTTGAGATCATGAACAGAGTGTGAGCAATTGTTTATCGGTTAGAGTTGCCATTAAGCCTTTCTCATGTCCACCTAGTATTTCATATTTTCATACTTAGGAAGTATGTTCTCGACCCTTCTCATGTGCTGCAACTGGACACAATGGATTAGATGAGAATTTGACTTTTAAGGAGCAGCTAGTAGCTATAGAGGACTATCAGCTGAGGCAATTTCGGTCAAAGCAGATCCCCATAGTTAAAGTTCTATGGAAGAGTCAATCTGTAGAGAAATACACCTAAGAATCAGAGCGGGGTATGCGTAGCAAGTACCTATATTTGTTTAACATGTAGTTCTTTATTATTATTCTATCTTGTATAAAATTTGAGGATGAATTTTCTATAATGGGAGAAGAATGTAACACCCTGAATTTTTAAATAATTATTTTATATAGTCACTTGAGTATTGTTTCGTTTGGCGGGCCCAGGAGAGATCGTATAATGTTGTTGCTATTGTGGACTTGAGGCCCTGTGTGTTGCGTTTTGTTGAATTTTCATGTAGGGGGTTAGGTCTAGTTATAAGAGAAACTTTGTCAAAATTTCGGCAATACCTTATGATTTATTTTTACTTTTATAGATTAAATCAATTAGTTAATTCTGTCAGTTAATTGATAGAGGTCAATGTATATGTATAGATGAACGATGTCAGCTAATCTTCTTCTATCCAGTCGGACTAGCTGTAGTCAGGTTATCCTCTTTGTGAGTATATATTGATTTTATTTACACTTTCAATATTATTATATATTTAAGGCATGTTCACGTATTACTTATAGATATATGTACATAGTTATTTGCTAGGCACGCCTTGTATTGCATTTGTATTTGATGATGTTGCTATAATTGTTGTTTTATGGCGATCTAGAGCTGTGTCTGTGAGTGAGTGTGTATATGGATATGCGTAGGACGGGTAGATGCAACTGGAGCTTGACTTGCTGGGACCCGATCCTTTTTATGGATAAGTCATGATAGGCACGATATTGAGTTGATTTCGCTAGCTCCCGCATTTGGATATTAAGAGAAAGTTTAGCTTTGAGTTGATCTCGCTGGCAAAGGTTGGAACTAAGAGAGCTGTATAGGGGATGAGCTCCCATATATATATGTGTGTGAGTATGGATGTGACACACGGGTGTGTTAATATTCTAGATTGCTTTTGGTATGATTATGACTTAACCTGTTTGAATTGTGTGAAGGTGTTGCATTCATTTTTAGGGATGCATTAAACTTAGGTAGTTATAGAAATTAGATGTAAAATCAATATCTTACTGTATGAGTCGAATGGTCACTCCTATTCACCATATTTTTTCAAAATACAGGAGAAGTTCTTCTTCATAGTAACCTGCTCTCTTCCTCGCAGGTTTATTAACAGTTATTTATTTGTAATATTATTTTCTAAATTCGTAATCTAGAACTCTACATGCGTTAACAATATTATGGATTTTGTTAGAGACAATGTTAAATTGAGTTATTAGTTTTTATTGAACAAAAATTTTTATGATGTATAAATAACTTGTAAATGGTGGTAATAGGGTTGAGCTAGACTTCTCTCGCTTTAGTAGCTGATAATCATCGGGTCAGGTTAATCCAAATTAAAATGAAATATTTTATTTTTATTTTATTTACATGTTGGGCCCAGTTTTTAGGCCTTAGTTATAGATTTGGAAATAGTAAGGCTTATTACGGGCCTCGGAGGCTTTATGTTGGCCCATGTCTTAGTGTCGGTCTGGCACATGGGTTTGGGTCGTGACAATTTATTATAGTTTTTGAATTGACAATAATAAAGGTGGCAACATGTTAGGTATTTGCCAGTACTCGATCGATCGAATTCTAATATAAAGTGTTTGGGGCAAGTTTGATTTTAAGGAATAATATCTGTGACAAATTTGACTTTTACATGTTGGGTATTTGTTTCTCAAATACAATATCCTTATCTATAGAGATACATAAATGAAATTGGTTATTTCTCAAAATTTTCTCCCTCATTATATGTATGCTCCAAGTGACAGAGAAATGATGAGATAAGTGATTTTATTTACCAGAGAAGAAGAGAAAAGAGTAAGATATTGATTTCTCTAGGTGAGAGAGAAATATATATATATATATATATATATATATATATATATATATTTAATTTAGACATGTTTAGCTCACATTTCAAGTGGGAAGGGATAAAAATAGACAGTAATGGGTTTATATTTATGAATGGGAGGAGTAATGGGCTGGATTCATGTTAGAGGACTAGAATAATTTGGGCCTAGGTGTTTGGGCTGAATGTTGCACGATTTTCTTTGGGCTTAGGATGGACAGAAGGTTTGATTTTTATATAAATCAGTCAATTCGATTTTTATCAGTTTTTTCGCTAAAAATAAATAATTTAAAAAAAAAATAAATTAAAATGATTCGTTTGAATTTTTAAATTATAACCTATTTGGCATTTTATGCCGGCTCTTCATTTCCTCTGTGGCAAGCGTCTATGCGTTCTCTGTTATCAGTATTTGCTTCTCTGTTATCCTCACGCTAGGTCTTCTCTGTTATCAGCCACTTTTTTCGCAGTTACCAGATGTTATGGCTGCTTCTTCTTCTTCTTCTTCTTCTTCTTCTTCTTCTATCAATCCTCAATGGAAGAAGTATGATGTGTTTATAAGTTTTAGAGGTGCAGACATCCGGGATGGTTTTCTCAGTCATCTGTACGAAGCTTTGCATCGAAAACAAATCTTCACCTTCAAGGATGAAAACCTTGACAGAGGAGAAGAGATCTCACCAGCCCTCTTGAAAACAATTGAAAACTCACTGCTTTCCTTAGTCATTTTCTCAGAAAACTATGGTTTTTCTCCATGGTGTTTGGATGAGCTTGCGAAGATTCTTGAATGCCAGGAAACAACAGGACAAATAGTATTACCAGTTTTTTATAAAGTAGATCCCTCAGACGTTCAAGACTTGACAGGAAGATTTGGGGATGCCCTTGCTCAACATAAAGAAAAATTCAAAGACTGTTTAGAAAAGGTGGAGAGTTGGAGCCGTTCTTTGAAGGGAACGGCCAACATTTCGGGGTGGGATTCAAGAATTATTAAGTAAGACACTTATTTTCAATGTCCTTTTTTACTTATATCACTGATTTTTCTGTTGTCACTTTATTTCTTTGTGCTTCATTCTGAATTACTATTGTTTGGTCTTTATTTGTGATCAGGCCTGAATCTAAACTAATTGACGAAATTGTCAATGATGTTCGCAAGAAAATAAATCACTCGTTTCTAAGTGTTTACGATAATGATGGCCTTTTTGGAATCGATTCTCGTGTGAAGGAAGTTGAATCATTGTTATGTCTTGAATCTGAAGATGTGCGTAGGGTAGGAATTTGGGGAATGCCTGGTATAGGTAAGACAACTATTGCAGACAAAGTATTTAATAAAATTTCGAACAAATTTGAGAGTCAATGCTTTATTACAAATGTCGGAGAAGAGTTAGAAAAGGGTACTCCAGTTCAGTTACGACATGAAATCCTTGGCAAATTGTTAGGAGGAGAAAATCTTGATGTAGGCACACCATGTACATTGCGTCATTCAACTAAAAGAAGACTTCCAAATACAAAAGCTCTTATTGTTCTTGATGATGTGTATGGTTATTTACACCTAAAAGAGTTAGTAGAAGGGTGGAATTTGTGTGGTCCAGGAAGTAGAATCATTGTAACAAGCAAAGATAAGCAAGTGCTTGAAATTGTGGGCTGCAAGAAATATATTTATAAGGTTGAGAAATTAAATGATTGTGAATCTCTTCAACTCTTCAGCTTCCATGCCTTCAAACAAACTCAACCCACAAATGGATACATGAGGCAGCTATCAGAAAGAGTGATAAGTTATACTCAAGGAGTTCCATTAGCCCTCAAGGTTTTAGGTTGCAGCCTTTATGGTAAGGGTGTGAAAGAATGGGAAAGTGAGTTGAAAAAACTTGACACTATTCCCAATAAGGAAATTCAGGGCATTCTGAGAAGAAGTTATGATGGACTAGAAGATAATGAAAAGAGTATATTTCTGGATATTGCATGTTTTTTAAAGGGGAAAATAAAGATCGTGTAAAAAATATATTAGATTGCTGCGGTTTTTTTGCAGAAAGTGGAATACGTAGTCTGCTTGACAAGTCTCTGGTAACTATTTCCAAAGAGAAGTTAGGGATGCATGACCTGCTACAACAAATGGGTAAGGATATTGTTTGCAAAGAAAATAAAAAGCCTAGAAAGCGTAGCAGGTTGTGGAATGCCGAGGATATATATTACATACTGAAAACAGACAAAGTAAGAAAATGCATTGATTTTTTTCTTTTTTTTTAAATAAGAAATGTAGTTTTGCATGTTTTATGCTCATTTTCTTTGCTTAATTTTCTTTATCAGGGGGCTGAAAGTGTTGAAGCCATATCACTGGATTTGTCCAAAATTAGAAACATAGAACTATGTCCTTCTGCCTTTGAGAAATTTTATAAGCTTAGATTGCTCAAATTTTACAATCCTGGCTCTAAGGAAATGAAGTTACATCTTCCTAAAGACCTGAATTTTCTTCCAAATGAGCTGAGGTTTCTCTACTGGGATCAATACCCTTTGAAATCATTGCCATCGACATTTTGCCCTGAGAATCTTGTTGAATTGCACATGCATAGTAGCCAACTCGAACAACTTTGGAACGAAGATGCTCTGGTATGCTTGAGCATGATTCTTTA
Organism: Hevea brasiliensis; assembly: GCF_030052815.1. Taxonomy (NCBI): domain Eukaryota; kingdom Viridiplantae; phylum Streptophyta; class Magnoliopsida; order Malpighiales; family Euphorbiaceae; genus Hevea; species Hevea brasiliensis. The sequence goes on along the minus strand of NC_079498.1, from coordinate 28,104,949 downwards.
TGAAATTATCTGTTGAAACTTGAGTATATTGAAACTTATTCTTAACCTTTTCTTTGTCATTGCAGAGTCTTAAAAACTTGAAATTTGTGGACCTCAGCAACTCGAAACGATTGATCAGAATTCCAGACATGTCGAAATTCCCAAAACTTGAGGTTACAATTTTGAGAGGCTGTATGAATTTGGTTGATTTTTCTTGGTCTTCTAAGTACCACAGCAAGCTAGTAAGTCTTCCAAACAGTATGTGCAATCTGAAATTTCTGAAGCAGCTAGACTTCACAGATTGTGTGAATCTCCATGGATTGCCAGAGAACTTGGGGGACCTGGAATCTCTAAAATACCTGATAGCCATTAGAAGTGGTATAAAAAGACTACCATCTTCTATCAATCAGTTGAAGAAATTGTACTCCTTGATCTGTGATGGATGTGAAGGTTTGACATTGCCTCATTTCACAGGTTTGGCCAGTCTTTTTCATCTTTCTTTTGACGATTGTGGTATATCAGAAATTCCCGGTAATCTTGGTTCTTTAAGGTCATTGGCACATTTATATTTACGTGGAAATAATTTCAGAAGCATACCTACAAGCATCAAGCAATGTTCTAAGTTGGTAGAACTTTATTTAAGTGATTGCAAGAGGCTTCAATTTTTGCCAGAGCTTCCATCAACTCTACAATGGTTAGATGCAAATAACTGCACATCTCTGGAAATTGTATTGAGATCATTCAAACAAGGATATATGAATTCCTGGTTTTGTATGGATCTTAGCAAATGCATTAAGTTGGATCAGAGTGCATGCAGTCAATTGATGGAATGTCTACTGCTGAAACTTCAAAGCATTGGACAACCAGAGGAACAGTATCTGTTCAATGAGCATTATCAATATCTGGGCAAAAAGGTTTATCCCTTTCCCTGTAGTGGTATATAAGTGCACTGTTTGATTTAGATTATGAATCCAAAAATAATATCAAATTAATTTTATGAGTTTAGTTTGATTTACCTTTAAATTATTTGGTTTGATTTGAAAATTAGAAAGTAAAAAACTTTTGGTTTATAATTTATTTTATTCCGTTTTAAGACATCAGAACCAGATTGTTGAAATAATAATAATAATAATAATAATAATAATAATAATAATAATAATATATATTTTTTTAACAGGCTGATGCAACGCTGCATGATTGCCTACAATGTTTATGCATCCCGGGAAGTGAAATGCCAGAATGGATGATGTACAAAAATGATAATGGATCTTCATTGTCATTCTCTATCGCAACATTTGATCTTCATTCCCATGCTACTGACTTCATTAAGATTGCTTTCTGTGTTCTAGTTGCACCCAAAGCTAATCATTCTCGTAATTTCATCGAGACTGGTATTTCTATTTTATGCAGATGCCACTTTATAACTGACTCTGGAGATAGCCTTGATATGTATTCTGATTGCAAAATGATCAAAAGACATCACATTTCTCTCTGGTATTCCAACATTCATTTCCATTCCAAGAAAATTCGTATCAGGGAGGCTTCATTTCAATTCTCGATCAATTACTCATTCAACAGATTACACTTGAGTGAAGCCCATAAGTGTAAAGTCTACAAGTGTGGAGTCCATCTTATATTTGATCATAACTTGGACGATGATGATAATGGAAAAAGATGGTCAGAGATGGTATTTCATGATAGGACCTTGTCGGAGGGATTGTTCTTTACTCCTATTGTTGAGTATGAATATGACGAACAATATCCCCTTCAAGGATTGAAAGAGAAGCAAGAGTTTAAATGTTTCGATTTAAATTTCTCACTATCTTTTTTGTTCACATTAGTTATATGCCTGGCTACTGCTTCAGATAAAACCAAAGCCCAACCGACCCAGATGGTCTTTACTTTGATGGTCATACATGTGTGCTTGAAGTTGCTTTCCTTCAACTCTTCTCTATCTCTTCACGGAATTTACAGCTAATTTCTTGGTATTGTAGAAATTCTATTTTTGTTAACTAATGTCATTATTAATTAACAAAAATTTTATTTATAAGTTGAGAGATGCATTTATAAATTACAACACTATTAAGCTAAGTATGCCATTGTTAGAAGTATTTTATTTATTTTATTGGTTGTAGAGCAGAGATTTTCCAATTGTTGAACATCCTATGGTACTAGAGAATAAGAAAAGCTTTTCCAATTCAATTGCAGAATTATATCTGTAAAACTGAAGGAGAAAAAAAAATTTATAATTAAAAGCTTGTTCAAGTTATTGAGATTGTATGAAAATTTATAAATTTTGGAGGGTCCATATTTATAGTTTTTAGAAAAACACTTATGTAAAATATATGAATGAAAACATAATTTTTAAAATTTGGGCCATGGCATATATATATATATATATATATATATATATATTCTTAATGGTAATTTTTTTTAACTTTTCATAATTATTGCAATTTTTTTAGCTTTTACGTACAATTTGGACTTCATTTTAAATGTTAATTATTTCTATAACCCAAAATAAAGATTGAAGAAATTAAATAGTTAAGATTGTGCCACGTAAACTAATTTAAGATCAAATTTCATTTCGAGATATAAAAATGATTATTCTTTGCTATAATAATTTAATAATATAATAATTTTTATCTAATATTTTAATAAATAATTTAATGATATAATAATTTTTATCTTATATTTTCATGAATATATATATATATACATATATATTTTAGAATTTAATGAATATATATTATTAAAATTGAATATAAAATAGAATCAGATATAAAAAAAATATTGACGTTTTCGTTAAATAGGACATATATTACTTTTGTTAAGTCTTTTATTATATCTCCCCCATACTTTGAATATTTAAAATAAATTTTACTTCCTAATTTTACTTTTTTCACATATTTTATGCTTTATTTTTTATTTAATTATTTTTTTATTCTTGTTAATACCCTTATTTTGATATAAAAAATATGTAAGTAGTAATATGCAATGAATTTTAAATATTTAATGCTATGATTAATATGATTGGATTTCTAAAGTCGTAAATAATTATAAGTATTGATCCTTAAAAAAATCTTAATTTATTCAATCAAAATATAGAAAAAAAACTAAAAAAAATCCTAAAAAATAAAATAATACAACAATTTATAAAGTTTTAAATATTAAAAATCACAAAATATAAAAATAGTAATATACAATGAACTTTTATTATTTAATAATATAATTAAATATGATTAAATTTTCAAACTCATAATTAATTATAAATAAATATTATTTTTTAAACTTAAAAAATATCTTAGATCCCATTAAAAAAATTCAATTTTTTTTAAAAATAATACCAAACAAAGAAAGAGTCACATTTTAAACTTTATTTTTGTGTTAGCTATATATATATATATATATATATATATATATATACACGTATATTTTAAATGATAAGAAAGTTTCATTAGCATAGTAAGTTAATTCCTTGACTTTTCTTAATTGCATTAATAAAAAAAAGAAAAAATATTTAAAATGTAAAAATAATAAAAAATTATAAAAATTCAAAATTCTGTAAAAAAAAAAATTGCTTAAAGAGAGAGAGTCTTATAAATATGCAAGATTTTCTTATAAAATAAATCAAAATCATGTAAAAAAAAGGTAAATAAAAAAGTTGTTTGCGATGAATGAATGGAATGCCCACAAAGCAATTGAATTGATTTTGAAAGATAAATGCAAGTCTATTAAAAAAAAAAACTTGTATTAAATTACTAGAAGCCAACTTGAAAGAGGAGAATAAAGTGCTAGTTATTGCAAAGGAATTGCAGAGGAAATAATTCAAGGAGAAGTGAGATAAGATAAGTAAAGTAAGCCTACATTTATTTCATGAAAAATATTTTTTGTATTTTTTGGAGTTTGAGACATTTAAAAAAATTAATTAACGAAAAATATCTTTCTGGTTAAAAGAAAAATTAAGTCATTTTTAAAGAAAATGACGTCCATTTTTCAAAAGAGAAAATTATTTTCTGTTTTTTAAATTTTGATAATCTTTTAAAATATGAACATATTTATATATACATGAAATAAATAAATATTATTAATTTAATATTACAAATAAATAACGAAAAATATTTTTATGATTAGAAAATACTTTTCTTGAAAAATATTTTTTATAAATAAATTATTTTCTGTGAAATAAATAAAACCTAAGTATAAAAATAACCGTAAATAACTATAAATTAATCTACTTATATATTTAATTTTGAAGCATATCTATAAATTCTATATACAAACCCATACAATACACGTGTATTATATATATATATATATATATATATATATATATATATATTAAAAAAATATTAATTTTTAATTAATAAATATATTAATTAATCGAATTAAATTATAAAAAATAACTAGAAAAACTAAAAAATAAAACTCAAAAATTTCTTAAAAACAGACAAATAAGAATACTAAATAAAGAGACGGTCACATTTTTTTTTTATTTTAACTTTACTATAGAACATAGGGACATAGAATATATATAGATATAGAAAGATAGATTTATTATTTACATATATTTATATTTATTTATTTATTTATTATATAGATATAAATATATAGATATATATAGATATTAATTAATATTAATAATATTAAAGTTAATAAATAAAAAAAGTCATATATAATAAATATAATAATTAATATAGTTACATTTTCAATGTCATAAATAATTATATATATAAATATTAATTTTTAAGTTTAAAAAAATCTTAATTGATCTAATGAAAATGAAAAAAAGAAAAAAAGAAAAAATTCAAAATTTGTAAAAATATTTATTTATTATTTATTTATTTTATATGAATATAAATATATAGATATAGATGTATGCAGAGAATTTGAAAACATAAAACTAGCAGTCAATTGAAATTTTTGTAAAGTGCACGAACTTATATCAAAATGTGTAGACTTATTTAGACATAGATTTAAAAATTTAAGGAGAAAATTACAGTTTAAAATGTTGTTAAAGATAAAATGACTAAAAAGGACAATGACTATAAATATACTATTTTAATTTTATTAACAATTAGTCATTTAATTACTTTATTTTTTTTTAATTTCTTATGATCATATTTCAGTTCTATAATGAAATGTATTTAATTTTAAATCTTTTTAATGAAATATTAATAAACATTAATAAAAAAAATTCAACATTAATAAACATTATAATGAAATGTATTTAATTTCTACATGATAATAAACTACATGCAATTTGATCATACATAATATTCACATGAGATGATTTATTATCTCTATGACTATCAACTAGAATATCTTCAACATGTGGTAAGGTAATTAATTCAAGATATTTATTGGACAATCGTATTACAATTTATATTATGAATTCTTCAATTCCCTTAAAGATAAAAAAAAAATTATCATACCAAAGAAGCAATCTTCGTCATTAGGATCTCTGCAACCCATTCACCCCGACTTCTCCCAAAGAATGTTAGGAAACCTTTGTACATGGTCCACCGACCCATACAGAGTGAGGCTCTGATACCAAATGATATGAACCTGTCTAACTCCACCTCAAAAGCTAGCTCACATGAAGAGGTTTGCAAACCCATATATATAACACCCAAGACCTCCCTGCAGAACCGATGTGGGACGCATCATTTAGTCATTCTTAATAGAATTCTATTTGTAATATAGACATAATAAAATTAATTATTTTATTTGCAATTTATGAAGTACAGATTGCTATAATTGTCCTAAAGAATTTGCACCATCGTCCTCATTGCTTTCAATATAAAAAATCAAATAGTTATGTATCAATAACACATGAATAAAACAATTAAAATTTGAAATTCTCCTACAAACACCAAAGATCAGAGGTGCTTTCTGTTATCTACATATAGCAGTTCATTAACACTCATGAATAGTGTTAGTGTCCTTGGAACAAACAGAAGATTGCCAGAGAAACCTCAAAAATTGAGCCATTCTTTCTTCTTCTTCTTCTTCCCTTCTTCATCTTCATCTTCTTCTTCTCCTTCTTCTTCTTCTTCTTCTTCTCCTTTCTTTCTTCTTTCTTTCTTCTTTCTTTCTCTTTCCCAATTCTTCTTTCTATTCTTTTTTTTTGGTTGCTGGAGACACCATCACGTGGCTTAATATACCACTCTATCCCACTTTTTTAAACAAATTTCATTTTTGTCCTTTCTTTAAAAGTCAATTTTACACTAAAAACATCAAATCTTCGCTTATAAATCCAATTTCTAAATTTTACTTTCCCCCCAAAACTTCTATAAATTAAATCTCCAATTTTACCGTAACATCTATTATTATTGTTTCAAAATTTGAGGTGTTACACCAACAATATCAATATATTGCATGCAGATGTCCAAATACAATAGAAAATTCGAAACATGAAATAAAATAGGAAAAATTCGAAAAAGCAAAATAAAATATCAACATATTGCATAGTAGATGGCCAAAATTAAGAATCAAACCTAACTACAATAGAAAATTCAAAACAGGAAATAAAATAGGAAATTGAGATTATCAAAAAGCCTGCCTTAATTTTAAATTTGATGCCCTAGATATACAAACTATGTAGCATAGAAACAAAAATGGAAATGAAGATGCAAACATGGAGAAATGTGAAAACGGATATGGGAAAATGATATTATAAAAAAAAAGGAAACGGAAAAGCGGGAAAACGTGTTAATATAAAAAATATAGGAGTATATTTATAAATATTGAATAAAATAATACATAAACAAAATAAATATATGGAATTAATTTAAAACTAATAAAGCTATCATATTGATAATTTAATTTTGTTTTTAACTTATCATTGTTAGCATTTTCATTTATTTATTTTTGGTTAATATTAATAGTATTGTTTAATTTAGTTTACTTAATTATTGAGAAAAAATTTTAGAATGAGTATAGTATAAGTAGATAGGACAATTGTTGTAGAACTTGTTATTTTATTATAATCTATTATATTTTATTAAGTTTTGAAAATAAAAAGAATAAGAAAAAAAATTAAAATGTAAACAAACTAAGGACCAATAAAAAACAAAAAAAGTACATGGTACTACCCTTCTCTGTCTCCATCTTCCTCTCCTCGTCAATTCCCCTACCTTCCATGAACATCATCGACAAGACTCAGATTACTTTACAATGCTAGTGAAGCAGTTGATCGATCCAACAAGCTCAGACATGAGAGAAGATGAGATCAACGGTGGCTTTGGGCAGCTTCACGATAGATTTTGACATTAATATGCAAATGCATGGAATCACACAAGTAATACAGTTAAGAGTAAAGTATCGTCCAATAAGAATTATCTTTAATTAGAAAAATTTATGTCAATTTTACTAATATCTAGAAGATCAAAATAAAATTGAAATTTAGCTAAAAATAAATTAACTATAATTAAAAATCAATTAATGAGGGCAATGAAAACTTTGGGGATAAAATCAATTAAAAAGTTACTAGGAATATTGATTTCAATTGATCCAATAATTAATTTCAATTGATTTTGTTTAGTAATCACTTTAAGTATCTTTTCAAGGGTAATAATAATAAAAATGATCTAATAATCCCTTTTGGGCATTATCAAACCTTCTAATTAACAGAGGTAATTCGTAGTTTCCAATAAGAGCTATTCAATTAATTAAAGTATCAAGACAAGATTATTGCAAATATCCCATAGATCCAACCTTAGTTCTCACTCTTAGTTGAAAATCATATGTTAGTTGTTATCAAGATCAGATTTATAATAGTGCTTCCCAGCTAAAATTATAAATAACAGATCAATCAAGTATCAATTTTAATACCCAAAAGCATTAATATCAAAATAATAACCAATTATAATATAGAGAAAATTAAATCAAAATCTTAAAATTGAAATCGAGTTAAGCTATAACAAATCCCTAGTTAATTAATATTTAGCCACTCATAATGTCAAATATAACAATAAAACTCAACAAATCAAAACCCAATATCATTCAACAAAAATGGATTTCTCCCAAAGTAAAGAAATTAAAAGGATAGAAAAGAAAATAAAACTCTATAAGATGCAAGTTGGTTCTTCTTCCTTCAAGCTCCCAAATCCCCTCTTCAAGACCCTTGATCTTTAGCAGAAAATATTGAGTTTTTGAGTGTTTGGAAGAGTGCCAAAAAAAAAAAAAAAACTCCTTTTCTACCAAATTAAAGAAAATCTCAACCAATCTCTATCTGGGACTCTTCCACTAACTCTTGTGAGTTGTCACTTATTGGTTGAGAAAAGACCTTCAGAGAGCATCTCACAGATGGTGGTATTATAGAGTAAATCCTGTAGCTGGCCATGTGCATTCCACAATCCCACAGAGAGCCATGGGATATCTCATAGGTAGCCGTAAGATATGCTGCCTCTATGAAACTTCTCCATTTTTCACCTTTTTTCACCAGTTCTTGCATAAAGTGAACAAATTTCAATTAGACAAAAGAAATTTACTTTTAACTTGATTAAACTATAAAATACAAATAAACATTAATTAAAAAGACTAATATTTACAAAGATTAATGAAAATTTCTCTATAATTATCGTACATATTAGGTTTTATGGGGAGGATTAATAAACACCAATTGTAAGCTAGAAGTTATCTCTAATCGTCGGCAACACGTTTCCATCTTTTGATTTTTCCGGACATGGCCCCAAAATGTGTCATGAGTGTGTCCTACCATTTCTGTCTCGAAAACGTTTCCAAAATGGGGGAAATGCCAATGATTGGAGTTTCAGTGCTTCACAGTATACAAACAGTACACCACAAATCAAGAACTACCATATCTGAATTAACATCCTAGATGTCACTACAATTAGAAAACCACAAAAACCCAATTCAAACAATCCAAAACCTCTCAAAATGTTAGAATAACGAAACAACAAATTTTTGACCTTAAAATGATGACTTATTAAGGGCATTTTTGACCTTAAAAATATAAAAAATTTCTTTCAAACCTGCTTCTCGAAAGCATCAAAATGAATGCTTTTCTCAAACTTGATTTTCGGGGCCTAAAACTGAGTTTTACTACTTAGCCAAACACGTTAAATAATTGAGTTTCAGCTCAAACCAGCTTCTTCTTCCTTTTTTTTTTTTTTTTAACATCACCCTCAACCCCAAAACTGGGCCTTTGTCTCTTTTCTCAATAAAAAGTGGTTTATGTTGTTTTTATTGTTGACTTCCTAAATATTTATATCGAATTGAGATTTTTTTCAAAGCGGCACGCAAAGCAAGTATTATTTATTGCGGAAATACAAAAATAACATATTTTAATCTGCAAATAAGTTGGTCATCAACGAGTGGCTGCACTCTGCAGATAAAAAATATCTTATCCTTATCTTTCCTTAATACTATTAACTCTCTCACAATCCTATTGTTTTCTTTCTCGTCAACACAAACTAAAGCTATTATCACTCATTCCCCTTTTTAATGGAGAAAGGAAATTCGGATACATCACTACCAGTTGCCTTGATTGTCGGTGTCACGGGCATGGTAGGCTTGAGCTTGGCAGAAGCTCTGAAGAAACCAACAGAATTCTCATCATCCCCTGATGGAAAATTCCCATGGAAAGTGTATGGAGTAGCTAGGCAACCCTTGCCAACCTGGTTCCCTCCTTCTTTGCTCGACCATTTCACATCATTGGATGTCCTAGACCAAACCGATACAATCCAAAAACTCACTCCTATATCCAATCAAGTCACTCATGTCTTCTGGGTTGCCCTCCAAATTCGTGAAGCTGAAGAAGCTAATATCAGTGTGAATTCTACCATGCTAGCCAACGTACTTAATGTGCTCAAATCTGCCTCTCCTTCCAGGCTTAGGCATGTATCCTTGCAAACAGGGACAAAGCATTACATGGGTCCGATATTTGATCCTCAACTTGCAGACCAGCTTGTCCATCACGAGCCACCATTCGAGGAGCACTTGCCTAGGCTACCTTACCCCAACTTCTACTATGCTTTAGAAGATCTAGTGGCATCTTACTCACCTTCCATTTCTTATTCTGTGCATAGATCCTCTATAATAATAGGTGCATCTTCAAGAAGTTCTCATAACTGTCTGCTCACTTTATCTGTATATGCGACCATTTGTAGGCACAAAGGGCTACCTTTTAAGTATCCCGGAAGCAAATACACATGGGAGCATTTCTGTGATATGACAGATGCAAGAATACTAGCAGAGCAACATATATGGGCAGCAGTGACAGATACGGCTAAGAACCAAGCTTTTAATTGCAGCAATGGCGATGTTTTCACTTGGAAAAGCTTATGGAAGGTTCTGTGTGAGGTATTTGATGTTGAATTTGTGGATTTTGATGAGAATGAAAGTTTTGATTGGGCTGAGATGATGAAGGACAAGGGAAAAGTGTGGGATGAGATTGTTAAAAAGTATGGGCTTTTTAAGACTAAGATGGAGGATATTACTTGTTTTGATGCTACCAATATGGTGTTGCATTTGAAGCTTCAACATGTTTGTAGCATGAATAAGAGTCGTGAATTTGGTTTTTCTGGGTTTACTGATACATTCAAGAGTATTCGGATGTGGGTGGGAAGATTGAGAGACATGAAAATTATTCCTTAAAACATTTTATTGTTTTCATGTTTAATTCTGCAGAAAATTCCAGTTTCGTTGGATCATAGCTGGCTTCTTTTTTTTTTTTTTGGGTGTTCGATCTTTTGTCTCTGCTTTGGACCGACTTGGATCAAAGATGCAGTTTCAATTGATTTGTGTTATCGTTTTCTCTGGATGCTGCTTAATTATACTTTGTCTCTCGGAGTGTTACAATGCCTCCAAATTTAGTACCACTTTGGGCTTTGGTTGTGAGTTTCTGTATGAGCCATTGATGGCAATGAAAGTAGAATATAATATTAAAGTTTCTTTAATACATAAATTTGAGTATGTGATTTATCTGAAAAGTTATTGCTCCAATATATTGTGTTGTGCATCTAAGCTTTTATATTTTTGCAAGCAATAGAGTATAGACCATCCAAAGGCGTAATTAATGTATCTATTTATACATAATGATTTCACTCTTTTTTTTATGAGCCAATTTTGTTAATGATAAGAAAATAGAAAAAAATTATAAGGCAAGTTGAATCTAAGCCAACTCAATAGACCCAAAAATATATAATTTAACGAGAAAATATAATATGCAGAGTATCTTTTAATCTAGTGTGTGACATTAACCTTTGGTTCAATCATAGATATTGAAATCGTTTTTATGGCTAGTTTAAATTCTAATAAAAACCTAATAAATAAAAAGAACATCCCATGACTTTTCCTTTTTTTCTTTTTAGGAGATGAAGTGTAAGATACATCATAATTATAATAATTACAATGTGAACTAATCTAAGCTAAAGTGCATTTGCAGAGTAAAGTAATCAACATCTATGCATCCTAACAAACCAACATTATGGAATTTGAACATGGAACCTTTGGTTTCAAGGCTGAATCTTAGCTAGTTTTACCACTAGACCAACCTCTCTAGTAAGTAAAATGATTGAAGAGGAAAGAAATCTTTGATTCACATCTATAAGTTAGCTATTTGTGTCTTTGTATACAAGCTTTGACAGCTAGCTATACTTATCTCTATCAGCTATCTAGGTAACAATATGTAACAAATCATCTAGATATCTAATTTAAAATTTAAACTTAAATTAATTAAAGCAGGTTATCTTAACACGCCCCCTGAGGGATTGAAAAATATTTGCTCAACAAATAATGATGCTGCTGTTTTCCAAGTGGCTTTGTTAATACATCAGCTAATTGTGCTTCAGAGGGCACATAAGCTGGCAACACAATCTTTGCTTCCGCTTGATCACGAACTAAATGAAAATTGATTTCTATATGTTTGGTATGTTCATGAAATGCTAGATTTTTTGCTTCGTAAATAGTTGCTTGATTGTCACAATTCAAAGTTATAACCTCATCAATCTTTTTCCCAAGTTCTGCTAACAATCTTTTCATCCACAATTAAGTCAAGTCAGTCATGGCCCTACGCTCTGCCTTTATAGAGGACCTTGAAATCGTATGTTGTTTCTGTGCTTTCAGGGACACCAACTTCCATGTAAAACACAATAGCCTATAACTCACCTCCTAGATGTTGGGCACAAAGCCTAATTTGAATAACAAAAACCTTACAACTTTAACGAGCTTTTTGATGAGAATAAAATTCCTTGACATGGCAACGCTTTTAGATTCTTAAGCACTCTATAGGCAGCTTTAAGATGAATTTTTCTAGGCGAATGCATAAATTGGCGAAGAGCTTGCACAACAAAATTGATGTCAGGCCTAGTGATTATAAGATAAGTAAGCCTTCCAACCAACCACTGATAACTGGAAACAATTGCAAGAAATTCACTTTGTTAATTATCTAGCTTTAAGTTTTGCTCCATTGGAGTATTAAATGGTTTATAACCTGTCAAGCCTTGATACATGCATTTTGCATAGTTAATTAGGTTAAATTTCATGGCCATTTCATTCACTTGTTAGTCATTTTTAGTCAATTTTATTAGTTATTTAGATAGTTTTCCATAATTGTCAATTTTTGGGTTAATTTGTAATTCTGCTTTGTTTTGTAGGAAAAATGGTATTTTTGAGGGACTAAAAAGAAAATATACTAATGAGGAGTGATTCCTACAGCCAAAGATATTAAAAACAAAGCTTGAAAGTTGAAAAATGCAAGGTGGCTGAAATGTGCATAACTTGCTATATAAGTTGTGCGGTTCTGCACAAGAAGAAGAAGCAAACTCCTAAACTTGCCGAAATCTGCATAACTACTTTGCATGACTTATGCAAGTTCATGTCCTGCTTATGTAGCTTCACAGAAAACTGCATAACTTATGCAGTCTCGCACTACGCTTATGCAGCTTCACGCAGAGAGCCCAAAACTTGCCGAAAACTGCATAAGGGCTTGCATAACTTATGCAGTCCACTTATGCAGTTTCATAGAAGTCTCTAAAGCTTGAAGAAATTGCACAACCAACTTGCATAGCTTATGCAACATCACGGGAAATACCTGGAACCGCAAATTTTGCATCGAATCTGCAAAAGAAACTTTCACAACCTGTGCATCTCTTCATAATGAGTTGGCAGAAGATTTTTCTCACATGAACTTCACCTCAAACACACCATTTTAGGGCTATTTGTCAGCAAGATATAAATATGTCCTTATCTCATTTCAGAAAGAGGGGAAAAGGAGGGAAGAAAAGAGCAGCACCAGGAAAAGAGTCAGAAAAACAGAGCAAAAATGTCACCTCCATTTTTGAACCAGATTTGGAGTTTTCTTCATTTCTTCTCTATTTCCTACCTTTCTTGTATTAGGTTTCTTAATTCTTAGCTTAAATTTAAGATTTATTTCCATATTTACTTATAATTTCTTGTAATATTATGGATAATGAGTAGTTTTCATTAGATTCTAGAGTTGGGATGTAATATTTGAGATATTTTGTGGATTTTGATTGGGTAATCCATATTTTGTGGTTTTAATAAAGTTTTATTCATTTCTTGTGTGCTCAATGACATGCTTAGTGTAGGATCCCATTAAGTATTATTCTTAATTCATGGTTGAAGCACCGAAAGGAGAAAACCTTGTGATAAATAATTAAGAAATTGGACTTAATTAACTTAGATATAGAAATAGACTAAGGATTAAGAGGATTTACAGATTAATTAAGGAACTTAATAGGTCTTGATTAATTTTAACTCCACGAATGTAGGATTAGATTGATTAAGGCACTCTTTGTCTCACTTGAAAGAGTATTCAAAGGATTTAATAAATAATCTCCTTAAAACCCGTAATTCCTATAAGATTGGATAACCAATTTAAAAATCTCAAAATCGCTTGAATATGAACTCCCAAACTCCAGAATCGTCCCTTTTATCATTGTTAATTTCTAATCGAATTTAATTGCTTGCCATTTTAAATCTTGTCATATTTCAATTTGCTTATTTTAATTTGCCGCAAATTTAGTTGAATCATTACATTGTTGATTAGATTATTAATTTTGCATATATAGATTTCACACTTCAATATCTATCAATTTATTGCTTTAATTTCAAAAATAGTTCAAATTAGTCAATTTTTATATCAAAAATTCGATCATTAACACAAATCCTCATGGGAACGATATCTTTTTTATATTACTTGTACGACCCGTGCACTTGTGGTTGGGCCACATCAAGTTTTTGGCGCCGTTGCCGAGGAGTTGTTTGTTTAAGATTGAATTCTTGATTATTTTAATTGTTTATAGTTTTTTATTTTTGTTATCTTTTCATTTTGTGTTTGTTTTTTCTTTTTAGGTACTCTTAATCTTTTATGAGAAGAACTAGAAGCACAAGTGACACATCCTTATTGTTTAATCCTGAAATTGAGAAATTTTGTAGAGCTAACAAGAATGAAACCAGAAAAAGGAAAGAAGCATTGAGAGCAACTGAAATTGAAGTAGAAATGGCTGATGAAAGAGTTAGGATTGGTGGTGGTAATGCTGGAAATGATCGAAATAATGAGAATGTAGCCCAAGGTGAAGAGGTTGTAAATGCTAATGTGCCTAGGGAAAGTATGATGGATCATGCATTTTTTCAGTTTGATGACTTGAGAGAGAGTATAGCAAGACCAAGAATTGATGCAAATAGCTACAAGATGGATTTTGGGGTACTTCAAACGATTCAAAATTCCCAATTTGGAGGACATCCTTCAGAAAATCCACACACACATCTAAAGAAGTTTGCTATGATTTGTGATATGCAAAAACAACCTGGAGTATCTGATGATGCAGCAAGATTGAAGCTATTCCCATTCTCTTTGAAGGATAGAGCATTGGATTGGCTTAATTCTTTACCTCACAACTCTATTACAAATTGGGCGCAACTCACTGATGCATTTCTTGCATAATATTTTCCACCTGGAAAAACTCAAGAATTAAGGAATCAAATGATAGCTTTCAGACCAAGAGAAGATGAAACTCTCTATGAATCATGGATGAGATAGAAGGAATTAGAGAGACAATGTCTACATCATGCCATTCCAAAATGGATGATAAACCAGAATTTTTACACCAATGTTACTGCTGCAATTAGAGGGATTATTGATGCTCAAACAGGAGGAGAATTTATTATGAAGCAAGAAGATAAAGCTTATGAGCTGTTGGAAAAAATTGCAAAGAATACTCATTTTTGGAGTAATCCAAGAAGACCAGCTCCAACTCAAAAGAGGCAAGCTGCTGGAATGTATGACCTTGATCTATTCAACATGATTAATGCAAAGTTTGATGCATTTACAAATGTTTTGGCTAAGAAGATGGAAGATTTAAGTATGTTGGTTAGTTCATCATCATCATTTGGAAGTTCACAATAAGTTGCTTATGTAGAAGGAACAACTAGCTGTGGAGTAGACTATGGAGAGCAAGCTGCATATGTTGGTAATTATGGAAACAAACAAATGGGAAATCCTTACTCTCAAACTTATAATCCAGCTTGGAGGAATCATCTCAACTTTTCATGGGAAAATCAGTAAAACCAAGTCCCAAATAAGAATTTTCAACCACAACAGCAACAAGGAATTCTATATCAGCAAAATAGGCAACCATTGCCTAATTTTCAGTAGAGAAACATGAATCCTCCACTAAAACAGCAAGAGCAAGGTTCTACCACAGAAGCTTTGTTACAACAGATTCTTGCTAACCAAACTAAGCATGATGAAGAGATGAGAGAGATGAAAGCAAGGCTAGAACAGATGCAAATACATAACAGAATGTTGGAAAATCAGATTGCACAACAAGCATCTTCCTCAAGTATCAAGCCTTTTGGAAAACTTCCAAGTCAACTGGAAAACCCAAGAGAGCAGTGTCAAGCTATTACTTTAAGAAGTGGGAAGGTTGTAAACAATGAGAAGAGTGAAAGAAGTGAGAAGGGAGAAAATGAGAAAGAAATTGATGAGAGTGAAAAATAAGAAAGTGAGAAAGAAAGTGCAGAAAAAGGTAAAGAGAAAATTAAAGAGAAGGAAGAGAAGTATATACCTCTAGAGCCTTACAAGCCACAACTTCCCTTTCCACAAAGATTTCAAAAAGCTAAGCTTGATAAGCAATTTGGAAAGTTCTTAGAGGTTTTGAAGAAGCTATACATAAATGTGCCTTTCATTGATGCTCTTTCACAAATGCCCTCTTATGCAAAATTCTTAAAAGAAATTCTCTCAAACAAGAGGAGACTTGAAGACCATGAAACTGTAGCTTTGACAGAAGAATGTAGTGCCATACTCCAGAAGAAACTTCCTCCTAAGCTCAAAGACCCCAAAAGTTTTTCAATTCCATGTCATATTGGGGAGTCATGTTCTACAAAAGCTTTATGTGATCTAAGAGCTAGTGTTAGCCTTATGCCCCTTTCCATTTATGAGAAGCTCAATATGGGAGATCTTAAGCCAACCCACATTTCTCTTCAGTTAGCTGACAAATCAATTAAGTATCCTGAAGGGATTTTGGAGAATGTGCCTCTGAAGGTTGGGAAGTTCTATATACCTATTGACTTTGTCATCTTGGACATGGAAGAGGATTCTAATATCCCAATTATCTTGGGAAGGCCCTTTCTAGCTACAGCAGGAGCATTGATTGATGTTAAGGGAGAAAAATTGACTCTTAGAGTTGGTGAAGATCAATTGGTTTTCAATATTAATAACACCATGAAGAAGCATCATTCTGAAGCTGATACTTGTTTGAGAATTGATATCATTGATGAGCTTGTTAAAGAACACTTCAGAAAGAGATATCCGGAAGATCCACTTGAAAATTGCTTGGTTCATGGAGGAAGCATAGACAATGACAACCCTCATGTGGCTGCATATGCTCAACATTTAGAGGGTAGTCCACCATTCATTTCTGCTCCAGTTTTTCAACTCACACAGAAGGAAAAAGTTGAATCTAAGCAACCATCATTCAAGGAAGAAGATGCACCTAAGGTAGAACTTAAGCAACTTCCTTCTCAGCTCAGGTATGAATTTCTTGGCCCCAATGACACTTATCCAGTAATTGTAAATGCAAATTTGAGCACTTTAGAGGTTGATAAGTTGTTAAGAGTGTTGAGGCAATTTAGGAAAGTTTTAGGATACACCATAGATGACATTAAGGGAATAAGTCCACACTTTTGCATGCACAAAATTATTTTAGAAGAAAGGTGAGTCTAGTACTTGTTGTCCTATCTCAGATGACATTAAGGGAATAGATCATATATCCTATCTCAGACAGTACTTGGGTGAGTCCAGTACATGTTGTCCCTAAAAAAGGTGGAATGACAGTGGTAAAAAATGAAAATAACGAATTAATTCCCACCAGAACAGTGACTAGTTGGCGAATGTGCATAGATTACAGAAAATTAAATATTACCACTAGAAAAGATCATTTTCCACTTCCATTCATTGATCAAATGTTAGAAAGGCTGGCTAGGCATTCTTATTTTTGCTATTTAGATGGGTATTCGAGATTTTTCCAAATCCCTATCCATCCAAATGATCAAGAGAAAACCACTTTTACTTGTCCATATGGAACCTTTGCCTATAGAAGGATGCCATTTGGGTTGTGTAATGCACCAGCCACTTTTCAAAGGTGCATGATGGCAATCTTCTCAGATTTCATTGAAGATATAATGGAGGTTTTTATGGATGACTTTTCTATTTAGGGATCTTCATTTGACATATGTTTGGCTAACATTTCTAAAGTTTTGCAGTGATGTGCAGACACTAACCTTGTGTTAAACTGGGAAAAGTATCATTTCATGGTTCAGGAAGGGATAGTGCTTGGACATTTGGTGTCTAACAGAGGAATAGAGGTTGATAAAGCCAAGGTTGAAGTGATAGAAAAGATGGCTCCTCCTACCAATGTCAAAGGAATTCGAAGCTTTTTAGGGCATGCCAGGTTCTACAGACGCTTTATCAAGGATTTTTCTAAAATAGCTAAACCTTTGTCTAATTTGTTAAGTCATGACACACCATTTGTATTTGACCAAGAGTGTTTGGATGCCTTTTGCAGGTTGAAGCAAGCTCTTATTACTGCACCAATCATGCAACCACCTGATTGGAGTCTACCTTTTGAAATTATGTGTGATGCTAGCAATTATGCAATTGGAGCTGTTCTTGGTCAAAGAAAAGACAAAAGGGCTTATGCTATTTATTATGCTAGTAGAACACTGGATGAGGCTCAAACAAATTATGCAACAACTGAAAAGAAATTCTTAGCAATTGTCTTTGCATTGGAAAAATTTAGACCTTACATTATTGACTCAAAGGTGGTTGTATTTTCAGATCATGCTGCTATTAGGTATTTACTCTGTAAAAAGGAGGCTAAACCTAGGCTCATTAGGTGGATTCTGATGCTACAAGAGTTTGATTTGGAAATTAAAGATAAGAAGGGAGCTGAAAATGTAGTTGCAGATAATCTTAGTAGGTTGAAATTGGATGATGAAGAAATGGATGCAGTCCCTATTGATGAGTTTTTCTTGGATGAACAACTTTTCTCTCTTGTTGCTAAACTACCTTGGTATGCATACTTGGTGAATTATCTATCTTGTGGAGTTTTACCTATAGGAATGACATGACAACAAAAGAAAAAGTTTTTGCATGAGGCAAAATTTTATAGATGGGATGATCCTTTACTCTTTAGGAGATGTTGTGATAGTCTAATAAGAAGATGTATTCCTGATGAGGAGATAGAGAGTGTTATGCATCATTGCCACGCTTCCGATTATGGAGGACACATTGAAATCTCTAAAACAGCTAGTAAAATTCTTCAAGCTGGTTTCTTTTGGCCAAACCTTTTCAAGGATGTGAGGAAATTTGTGTTAGAATGTGATAAATGTCAAAGGAGTGGAAATCTGTCAAAAAGAGATGAAATGCCCCTAAATGATATTCTTGAGGTGGAATTATTTGATGTATGGGGAATAGATTTTATGGCCCATTTCCTCCTTCATATGATAATAAATACATTCTAGTTGGAGTCGCCTATGTGTCAAAGTGGGTAGAAGCTCTTGCAACTCCAACTAATGATGCTAAGGTGGTAGTGAAATTCTTGAAGAAATTTGTCTTAAGTAGATTTGGAGCTCTAAGGGCTGTAATTAGTGATGGGGTTCACATTTTTGCAATAAGCAATTTGAGAGCTTAATGAGAAAGTATGGTGTAGTGCATAAGATAACTACCCCATACCATCCTCAAACTTCAGGGCAAGTTGAAATTTCTAACAGGGAACTCAAACACATCTTGGAGAAAACAGTGAGCAATTCTCAGAAAGATTAGTCTGTCAAACTTAATGATGCTTTATGGGCATATAAGACTGCTTACAAAACCCCTATAGGAACTACTCCCTTTAGGTTGGTGTATGGTAAGTCTTGTCATTTACTTGTGGAGCTAGAGCATAGAGCATATTGGGCCATTCAAACCTTGAATTTTAATCTCAAGCAAGCTGGTGAGAAGAGGCTATTGCAACTTAATGAGCTTGAAGAATTGAGGATGGATGCCTATGAAAATGCCCATATTTATAAAGAAAGAACTAAAGTTTGTCATGATAGGCATCTCAGGAAAAAGGAATTTAAAGAAGGTGATTCAGTTTTGTTGTTCAACTCAAGATTGGAATTGTTCCCAGGAAAACTTAAATCAAGGTGGACTGGTCCATATAGAGTTTCTAAAGTTTTCCCTTATGAAGCAATTGAAATTTGGAGTGAAAAATCTGCGAATTTTAAGGTCAATGGGCATAGATTGAAGCATTACATAACTGAAGACCCAATAAAGGGAGCAAGCTGTTACAAGCTCTCTTATCCCACACCTCTTTTTTAATGAAATGCATGAAGAGTCCAGCTAAGGACTATAAATTAGCACTTTTGGGAGGCACCCCAAGTTCTTTTATTTTGCTTTTTTTGATTTACTTTTATTTGTATTACTTTTGTTTTTGTCTTAAATCTCCCCAAATTCAATTTTTGACATTGTTGAATTTTGTCTTTTGTAGATGTATTTCAAAAGCGCTAATTTACTGTTACAAGCTCTCTTATCCCACACCTCCTTTTTAGTGAAATGCATGAAGAGTCCAGCTAAGGACTATAAATTAGCGCTTTTGGGAGGCACCCCAAGTTCTTTTATCTTGCTTTTTTTGATTTACTTTTATTTACATTACTTTTGTTTTTGTCTTAAATCTCCCCAAATTCAATTTTTGACATTGTTGAATTTTGTCTTTTGTAGATGTATTTCAATGGATGAAGGTTGTTGCACTGCTGGGGAGTTACTCTTAATCTGATATTTTATCCATTAACTCTTCCAAGATTGATTTATTTTCATTGCTTCCTATGCAGGACCTTTATTTTTATTGCTTCCTGTGCAGGACCCCTTCTTGGCTTATGCAGAAAAATTTTTCAGCAAAAAGGGTCTGCAGCATATGCTATTTGCTTCTTTGTTGAGGTTGGATGTGTATCTTTTATATATCTGTGCTTATCATGTTAATATGATGGTAAGTGGGTCATTTTAGTGGTTTTGAACTTAATTGAGTTGTGTGATTCAATGTGCACATGCTGCATTTAATTAGCATAACTTGGAGAGCCTATTTTCTTTTGTGGATAAGTGCAACTTTGTGTAGATTTTTATTGAGCTTTAATGTGCTAGAATGTTAACTTGCAGGGTTTGAGTTGAAATGGCATAATTCACAAATGTCTTTTATGCAAAACTTACTTCTATAAGCTTGTATAGTGCAATCGTGATGGATTCTGCATATATTGATGTGTTTTTTATGATAATTTTTCATGATTTATGCTTCATAAGGTTACATTTCTTCATTCTCATGTATTTTTCAAACTTGCAAAGTATTTTTATTGTAATCTGAATCTTTTTGGAATGTGCATAAGTAACTACATAACTTATGTAGCTTTCGGGTCTCACTTTGCCTTAATTTTCATTCCTGCCGAAACTTGCATAAGCTCTTGCATAACTTATGCAATCCTGTATAACTAAATTTTTGTCATTTCATTTCTTGTCGAAATCTGCATAAGGGCATGCATAACTTATGCAATTCTGCACAGTCACAATTTTTGCCATTTCCATTTCTGCCGAAATCTGCATAACTGTGTGCATAACTTATGCACTCTTGCATAACTTCAAATCCTGAAATTTTCATTTCTGCCGAATTCTGCATAACCAAGTGCATAGCTTATGCACTATTGCATAACCAAATTTACTGGAATTTCTTTTCTGCCGAAACTTGCATAAGTGTGTGCATAAGTTATGCACTCTTACACAACTAACTTTTCAGAATTCCCATTCTTGCCGAAACTTGCCATAAGCACTTGCATAAGTTATGCACACCCATTTTCTACTTATGCAGAAATTCGCATGTCCTGTGCAAATCAAAATTTAGCACAACTCATTTCCCCACCTCCCACTTCCCGTCATTACTATTCACAACCACCCTCTTTCTCATTTTTCTCGGCATAAATCCTTCACCCGCCTACCTTTGCGCCGACTGATACCCTAACTTTCCCTCTATCTCCTTTATTTTCTTCTTCCCTCCTCCATTCCTATCATCATCTACCACCACTACCATGGAAACGCCTTCCCCTTCCCCTCAAGGCTCTCCTCTCCAAGTCACTCCCCTCGCTATGCAAGCCCCCAATCCCGATTCTCCTCCACTACAAACCCCTCCACCTCCTCCACCATCTACCTACAAAAGGAGAATCTGGTCCAAATCAACCCGACCCATGGCATCTGCGCCACCTCCCGCAAAACGCAAGGACCCACCTGCTACTCCACCTTCTGAGCCTACACCCAAAAACCCCAGAACTTTGACTTCTACATGACAAGGGGCCGGTGCTTCTGCCTCTACCCCACAAGCCAAATCTCCCTCCTCTAGCAAGAAGCAATCTTCAGCAGCCGCAACACAGGTATCCAAATTACCTTGGCCTCTTCTTGATGCAACCCATAAGGCAACTTTTAAGAGGCTAAAGGACAGAAAAGTGCAACCCACTAGGTACATTTTTGCAGATGCCCTCCAATCTGTTGGTTTATTTGATAATGTTGTTGCCTACCTTGATGGTCTAGGTTGGATGGAATTTGTGCATAGACAAGAGTTAGTTTATCCAGCACTAGTTTTGGAATTTATTTCCTCATTTTCTGCTACTTTGAAACTACATGAGATGGATTACAAGCCAACTATGAAATTTAGGTGCTAGGAGCAAAATGGGGAACTATCATTGGACCAATTTCATAGTATCTTTGGGTTTGCTATTGATGGATTATTTAGGGTCCCATATACAGGCATCGAGGTAGCAAATAAAGGTGTTTGGAATGCTGTTCAGTTTTGGAGAAATATTACAAACCAATCTCAGGGTTTTTATGTTGGCAGATCCAAGACCTCCCAAATAATAGACCCAGCACTTAGATTTATTTATAGGCTTATTACTAGCACTATCTTGGGCCGAGGGACTAGTTCTGGTGCTGTTGAAAAATCTGACTTGTTCATGCTATGGTGTGCTTTTCACAAAGTCAAAATATCTCCTGGTTACTTCTTTTGTGAACATGTGCTGCACACTGCTACCAAATCTGTAGGTGATATAGTCATGGGTGGGCTTATAACTGTTATAGCTAAACATTTTGACTTTGATCCGGAAGAGCATCCTCTACAAGCACTTTCAGACACTCTATATTTTGATGCTTCCCACTTATACAAAACTGGATTCAGTTTGCCATCATCTGACACCGCACAACCAGTAGCAGATATAGGACCACCTACACAAACAGAGACACAATCTGCACCGATCCAAATGACCTTCACGAACTTGCACAACTCGCTCAATCTGCACAGGGATACCCAGCCAGAATCTGCACAGCCAACACCATCTGCAGCTGGACCCTCTTCCTCCACAGCACCTCCTCCCTTCAACACTAAAGCCTTATTCACTTATCTTGAGAGACTTAGTGATGATGTATATTTTGTGGATAGGATGCTTGAATCTGGTCTTGATACCCTTAAGGATCGTCATGATCATCTCTCCGATCTTGTTATGGAGACCAGAGACAAGCAGAAAGAGTTGAAAGAGATGATGAAGCAGCTAATGGCTTTTTTGGGTATGCCACCTCCACCTCCATCACCTCTTCCAGAGCCACCCCTTCAGCAGTAGCCAGCTCCATCCAGTCCTCTAGCAGCACCTTTGGACAAGGGCAAAACCATAGAAATAGATTAATTTTTATCTTGCTCTTGTTCAATTTCTAGGAGCTTTTCTTTTTAGATGTGCTGGAACAATTTTAGTCTGTTTTGAATTCTGTTTTCTTGAAGTACAATTGGATGGCTATTCCTTTGGTTTTTCATTACCTCTCTTTGCCTTTGCTGCTCCTTTATGTAAACTTGTCAATATATTGTTTATATTTACATACCTCTATAGGTGTTTTCAAGTTTTTCCTTGATATATCATTATGCTGCAGCTATTCAATATACTGCACAGGCTATGAAACTGCTTATGTAGCTGTTTTTCAACTTATATTTCTCCTTATGCAACTGTTCTGCATAGCCTATACAGTCCCTTATGCAACTCATGCTATACTGCACAACTTGTGCAGTCTCCTTATGCACCTGTTCTACAAAGCATTTATTCTGCATAACCTGTGCAGCTTCCTTATGCATCACCATCATCTTTTAAATTCGCATTTTAGATGCTAAAACACTGCTCTATACCAAGTAACTCTTTCTTTTTTGCTTTTAAATTTAACTTTTCCTAGTTATTCCTCTTTGCTTTGAATTTTCATGCTGCACTGCCTTAGACATTGAGGATAATGTCCAATTTTGAGTTTGGGAGTGTGCATTTTGATTTTTGCTACATTTTTCACATTTTGAGTATAGGAACATCTCATCCCATTCCATTTGTATATATATATTGTAAATATTTTACATACACATCCATACATACATATACATAACACATTCACATACACATTATACATCACTTAGAAATTGTACACATTGCATACAAATAGATTTCTTCCATTTAGTTAATGCATTGCTCATTTTTAGGAATCATGCATCCATGAAATAAAATCTTTTGCCAAATCCCTTGAGTAATGAGAAGTTGCCTATGAGAGTGATTTGACTTACCTTAAGTTGGGTTTGTAGATTGAAAGTTTCCTAAGAGGTGCAAAGTTTTAAAGTGTTTATCCCTTACCTATTTCTTCTTAGCCAAAAAGCCACCCAACTAGTCCTTTAGAGATTGGAGTGTTTAGAGGGAGTTATGGGATAAAAGGTAGTCAAGTGATGTCTCACCAATCCTAGAACAAATTTTCTAAACCTTTCAAGGTGAAATACCAGCTTGTACTTGAAAAGGGAGATGATTAGGCATTCTTTGATCGCAACCCTCTTATTTTAAGCTTTTAACCTTCCTTTTTATTATAACTAACTCTTGTAAACCCCTTTGAGCCTTCATATTCCAAATTTTTCTTGAAACCCTTATTGCTACCTAGCCAATGAACCAAATACTCCAACCCTTTTCATGAGAATAATTATTTATAATATTAGGTACACTATATATTTCTAAAAAAAAAAAGAGAAAAAAAATAATAATGAAAGGGAGAAGAAATGCTTGTCATCTTGTAAAAGTGCTAGTATATGTGCTTTTCACTATTGTCATTCAAATTGAAAGAAATCCACCCAAAGTAATTAAAGGAAATGAGTTTGGGGGTGGCATTTTTAGGGACAATCATCAAGAGAAAATACAAGATACAAGTTTAAAGTATCAAAGTGTCCCTCTATTTTATATATTTTGTAAAATAGGCTAGCACTTGAAAATTCTCATTGTGTATCTCTCTCCTCTTTATTATTCAAAAAAAAAAAGTGTACCTTATGTCTTCAAGATTGAAAATATTCTCATGCCTACCCTTTCCCTTCTTAACCTCATTTTGAACCCTATAGCCCCATTACATCCCTAAAAGACCTTTGATCTCTTGATAGTACTTGCTACATTAGTGGAGATAGGAGTAGGGAGTTTGCCTATGGGATTGGAAATTTATTCATTCACTCATTAAATTCCATCATTCTATATAGAGACACTTTGGCTATTGATTGTTCTAGAATTCCTTTTGAGCATGACTTTCTCTTTTGATTGGTTGGTATGAGAATTTTGTATGATAATTGACTTGATGGCTAAGTGGTGAAAGCTTGGATAAGCATTAGATTCTTTTCATCTTGAAGGCTGGGTATATGGATTGTTGGTATGGCTAAAGGTATGTTAAGTTACTTTAATAGGTGATTTTCATAGCTCTTTGGACAAGGCACCCCTAAAAAATGGCACTATATTTTAAAGTTTGCTTGAGGACAAGCAAAGATTTGAGTTTGGAGGTATTTGATATATGCATTTTGCATAGTCAATTAGGTTAAATTTCATTACCATTTCATTCACTTGTTAGTCATTTTTAGTCAATTTTATTAATTATTTAGATAGTTTTCCATAATTGTTAATTTTTGAGTTAATTTGTAATTCTGCTTTATTTTGTAGGAAAAATAGTATTTTTTAGGGAAACGAAAATATACCAATGAGTAGTGCTTCCTACAGCCAAAGATATCAAAAACAAAGCATGAAAGTTGAAAAATGCAAGGTGGCCGAAATGTGCATAACCTGCTGCATAAGTTGTGCGGTTCTGCATAAGTTGTGCGGTTCTGCACAAGAAGAAGAAGCAAACTCCTAAACCTGCCGAAATCTGCATAACTACTTTGCATGACTTATGCAAGTTCATGTCCTACTTATGCAACTTTATGAAAAACTGCATAACTTATGCAGTTTCGCACTACGCTTATGCAGCTTCACGCAAAGAGCCCAAAACCTGCTGAAAACTGCATAAGGGCCTGCATAACTTATGCAATCCACTTATGCAGTTTCATAGAAGTCTCCAAAGCTTGAAGAAACTGCACAACCAACTTGCATAGCTTATGCAACATCACGGGAAACACCTAGAACCAACAATTTTACATGGAATATGCATAATCAACTTGCACAACCTGTGCATCTCTTCATAATGAGCTGGCAAAAGATTTTCCTCACATGAACTTCACCTCAAACACACCATTTTAGGGCTACTTGTCAGAAAGATATAAATATGTCATTATCTCATTTCAGAAAGAGGGGAAAAAGGAGGGAAGAAAAGAGCAGCAGCAGGGGAAGAGTCAGAAAAATAGAGCAAAAACGTCACCTCCATTTTTGAACTAGATTTGGAGTTTTCTTCCTTTCTTCTCTATTTCCTACCTTTCTTGTATTGGGTTTTTTAGTTCTTAGCTTAGATTTAAGATTTATTTCCATATTTACTTAGAATTTCTTGTAAATATTATAGATAGTGAGTAGGTTTCATTAGATTTTGGAGTTGGGATGTAATATTTGAGATATTTTATGGATTTTAATTGGGTAATCCATATTTTGTGGTTTTAATGAAGTTTTATTCATTTCTTGTGTGCTCAATGACATGCTTAGTGTAGGATCCCATTAAGTATTGTTCTTAATCCATGGTTGAAGCACTGAAAGGAGAAAACCTTGTGATAGATAATAAAAAAATTAGACTTAATTAACTTAAATCTAGAAATAGACTAAGGATTAAGAGGATTTACAAATTAATTAAGGATATGCGCATTTTAGTGGTTTTGAACTTAATTGGGTTGTGTGATTCAATGTGCACATGCTGCATTTAATTGACATAACTTGGAGAGCCTATTTTCTTTTGTGGATAAGTGCAACTTTGTGCAGATTTCTATTGAGCTTTAATGTGCTAGAATGTTAACTTGTAGGGTTTGAGTTGAAATGGCATAATTCACAAATGTCTCTTATGCAGAACTTACTTCTACAAGCTTCTATAATGCAATTGTGATGGATTCTGTATATATTGATGTGTTTTTGATGATAATTTCTCATGATTTATGCTTCACAGGGTTACATTTCTTCATTCTCATGTATTTTTCAAACTTGCAATGCATTTTTATTGTAATCTGAATCTTGTTGAAATGTGCATAAGTAACTGCATAACTTATGCAGCTTTCGGGTCTCACTTTGCCTTAATTTTCATTCCTGCCGAAACCTGCATAAGCTCTTGCATAACTTATGCAATCTTGCATGACTAAATTTTTTCCATTTCATTTCTTGTCGAAATCTGCATAAGGGCATACATATGCAAATTTATAGAGTAATTAAGGATTAAGAGGATTTACAGATTAATTAAGTGTTGTTCTTACTCCTCGTGGAAACGATATCTTTTCTATATTATTTGTACGACCCGTGCACTTACGATTGGGCCACATCAAGCCTATGTCTTTTAACAACTCCAAGGTATATTTACATTGTGAAATGCAAATATCTTTACATCAATGAGCACTTCCAGCCCAAGAAAATATTTAAGTGTCCCGAAGTCATTGATAAGAAATTTTGAACTCAAATATTTTTTCAAAGATTCAATTCCTACCTTATCATCTCCTGTGATGATTATATCATCCACATAAACAAGAATCACCAATAACCTAGTTTTCGTATCCTTGGTAAATAATGAATAATCTGATTTAGATTGAATAAATTCATGAAGATAATAGCGGTAGACAACTTCGCAATTATCTTAATTTTCTGAATTTTGACTTTTATCATACCCTCTAAAAGCACATGCTTGAAAGGTTAGCCATCAAACAACATCTATTTAAACTTTTATGCGTAACTAATTATTCAAAATTTGCTGAGGATCCGCTTTTAAATTACCTTTTCAATATGGCATGATTGGTTCCTCAAATCTTTGAAGCATCTACCAGTCATGCTATGTGAAAAATCAGGATTTTTTTGCACATGAGATAAAAAGGTAGAATCTTTTCCATTGTTAACTTTTATCCAATTTCTGAACCTTGTTGTAGTGAATGTATCTAACTAGGCTTCCTAGTTGATTTCTTAGAAAAATCATAGCATGGAACACAAAATGCAACATCTTTTACAGGAGAGTACTCTAGCCATGAAAAACTTTTAAACAAATGAGATTGAAATGATCGACGATGATTTTCTGAACTAGAGAATGGATATTCAAATTCATATTAAAGAGGATGATATGGCCCAAATTTGATATATGCTCTTCGAATTTCATCTTATTGATTAACCGAATATTCCTAAATTTGAGGGCTTAAGCCTAGATCACAAATTAAAGAAGCGATATCAACCTCTTTGTGATTAATTCTTGGAGCTTTAGGTGGTAGTTGTTCAACAATTGCATTATCATTAAATACAGGAGCTGGCTCACTAGACTGTGAATTGTTTGTAGCCTTTTCTTTCCTCTTAAAAAATGAATCAATAGTTGTTGACTTCAACATGTTATATTGTAACACCTTTATTCCCTACTGTAGATTTCCTTCCCTTGCTTCCCCAGAACCGTGGAGTCTAGCCAATCAAAGCTCTAAAAACCATCAACCTGATTCTCAACATTAACATTTGCAAAATTGGTGAGTTAAGTGGGGTGAGTATAGACTACTCAGTGAGTTGGCATTTACAATATACATCATGCAACAAAGGGAATATACAAAGGAAATAAATTAAAAAATGAGAATTTAGGACAAGCTGCATAAATTCAATAATCAAATTCAACATGCTATGCAATTCTAGAATCTCCAAATCACTCAAATTATATTATTCCTAGTCTCCAATTATTCCTCACAGATGAAAAAAATATCGATAATTGGCTTTTGATGTCACCCATCCTCCCTAACTAGGACATGCATAATCTAAATACAAATAGACAGAGTTTCTCTTAATAATTGATTAACTAAACATAAACTTACTATAAAACTTAAATTTCTAGAACAATTTTCCCAAGAAACCAACAATTAAAATCAAACAATAAGCATATGAAAGTCATCAAAACAAATAAAAAGAACATAGTACATGATCTGTATCATTTCCTTAACACACAATAGAGGGCAAAAATTCAAAGACCAAAAATACCTCCAATTAGAACACATGAAAGGGAAATTAAAAGAGAAGCAAAAAAGAAAGCACTTAGAAGAAAGAAAACAAGATTTACTGACTTTGGACCGCATCCGGAGGCTGCCTACGTACCTCCATTTACAAAATGGACGATCAGATCTACGTAGCTTTCAAATATAGACTAACTAATTGATTCCCACTAATAGTTGGTCGCATGATACCATTTAAATACTAAACTATTCATTTATTTAATAGCCTACTTAAGAACAAGCTTAATGTTCATAACTCTATTTTGAATTCTCTCTAAATTCTATCGAAAATTCAAAAACATTGCCCTTGAAAACTGAACCTTCCCCTGGGACATTAAATATATTAAAAATTCTCGCTAGGATCTTAAGCTAACAACACCGATCGTGTCTATACAGCCGCATAGATGAAACCACTTTCATTTCCATCTCAGAAAATAAATAAATAAATAAATAAATATCTGATAAGATTAAAAGGAAAACGTACATGCCAAAAAGTATTTAAGCTTTATGCTCTAGATGCTTCAAAGATCCAACAAATCAAGAATCAAGACTAACAATTTGGGTGACCTGTGTAATAATAATAATAATAATAATAATAATAATAATAATCAATTATAATTGACTTTAAATTTACAATATTATCCATGGGCTTCTAAAGCTTGCAATAACATAAACATTGAATGAATAAAATGGAAAACCAATTAGCCTAAAATAGTATCCCGTCAAGAAGTGTATTTTCACATCCGTTTATCTTACTACAAATAAATAATTTTTAGTAACAACTACTTGCTAACTAGTTAAATAAGAAAATCTTGGAATTTTGTCTTTCTTTCTTTTTTTTTTTTTTTTTTCTGTAAATTCAAAGTCCCAGCGCATGAAATATTGTTTTTGCTATTTTAATTGTAGTCTACTAAATTGTCCTTCACAACCAATGAACCTGGCAAGCATTTTCTAGACTAAAGATACACTGTGCATAGTCCAAGATTATGGTAGATTAAACAAATTGTTGCTATAAGGATTAAGATCCTAAATCGCACACATACTGTTAGCTTAATAACAAGTATTGTATTCTACTACTTGGCTATAATAGCATACTACAAGACAAAAATCAACTTAAAACAACCCACTATATTAAAGAGAATCAGGTTTCAAGTTGAAGTTAGAAATATGCTGTCTATTTAGACTCGTTAAGGGCACTCTACAATAATCCAAATTTAAGGAGGAAGCTGATTTAGTGCACATGTAATCAAATCCTCTACATTTTTAGCAAGGCAATTCCTCTTGAACTTAAGGTATGAATGGATGAGATAATCAAAAGCTTAGAAGCAAAAAATTATAATACTGCAAAACCTCAAATTATCAAAGAAATCTAAGCATTTTTGCAGCAGACAATAAAAGGATTAGAATCATAATGCTTATGAATATTAGAAGAAACAAAACAACAAGAAAACAGAGATATAAAAGAGCGACAATAACAGCCAAATGGGCTTGCCTCTTCCGCCAATTCTGATTGCTCTGTATTCAGCAAATACCTTAATTAACGTAGTTTCCTTTGTCAAACAACAATAAATTTGTCCAGTGACCCAAGATGATGGGAAAGAGATTGGATGGCAATGATGAGCATTTACTTGTGATAGCAATTAAGAAATCTAAAATAACAACCAGACTGAATTTGGTACCCTTGTGGTTTTGAGGAAAAATACTGAGGGAAAGGATTTAAGTTAGGGTATTGGTTGGAGATGAAAGTTTAACTAATTGTTTCGTGGATTCCTAGGTTAACAGGGTAGAATGGAGATGCAATTAGTGAGGGCAAAAAGGGTTTTGAGCGCTGGGTTCTGAATTTCTCCTCATGATTCAGTGACAAAAATGGTGGTTTCTTAATCTGATATGGGATTGAGAACAATGATGACCAAGAATTGGAGGAGAATTGATGAGCTTTAATGCTAGATTTGTGAGCAAATGGTAGCAGGGGCTTTGTTGCTAACCCTCTTTGATTTCTCTTTACATTTCTATATGAAAGGATGATTAAGCAAGTGAGAAGTGGCTCCTGCTGCCCACTCCCGCCTCCTTTTCGAAACCGCCCCCCTTTTTTTATAGATCCTTCTGGCACTCTTTCTCGCTAATTCCCCATTTTGCCCCTTCTCTTTTTTTTTTCTTTTTTTTTTTCTTTCTTCCTAGAGATCTCCTTTTAATTATCACTTCTATTTGTTTTTATTTATTATCAAAATAAATTTATTTAATTTACATATATACATATATATACTTTTCTATAGAATTCCATTATTATTGGAACAAGGATATTACATTTGACATCCAAGATATATATCAAATTCATATCCACACTGTGTTAATCTCGCAGTGACGGCTCCACCTCTCTATGGACAACTCTTTCCTATTGCAATAATTAAATTATTGGCATCCCTCTAGCGAGAGTAAATATGCTAAATATAATTCAATATCTCATAGTGATACTAAGGTATATCATAGTTGTCAAAATCATAGACTATCAAATTCACCATCTCCAATAATATAATTATGCTGAATAAAATTCATTGCTACCCAAAATACCTAAATAATCACTCAATCATCATGCTAATCCACAATCTCATAATATTTCTCACAATTCTAAAATATTAAATCATATTTACTAAGTTTTGTTGCTATCGCTCTATAATGTGCTACTAATCTCATTATCATTTCCATTCTCATAATCTCTTAACTCTTTTTCTAGACTTGCTAATATGTATGCTATAAGATTTGAATGATAATGAACAATTATATAATAGAATCAAATTGAATCAAAATGAGAAATCAAATAATCAGAATATAACAATGGATATCTGAAGCAAATCACAACTTTTGAAGGAACAAGAATCAATAAAGAAGCAAATTTATGCTATATATTATAAATACCACTCACCTGTATTGCAAGATACGAACTCACTTGTGTCACTTTTCCATCCATATAAATTATAATCCAAAAAGTCTTCATAAACCACAACAATTTAATAATCAAAATCAACCACAAACTTCACTTTCCATATTAAACATCTAATGAAAATTTAACAGCATTTCCTCTCAAATTAAATTAAACCCCCCATCACAAACTCAAATCCAAAATTCAAAAATTATATCAACATATCGATATTCCCCACTTATATCTCCATATCAATATTATTCCAAACACTTCTTACTCAAATCTCAATAGAAAATGTTCTATAATGTATCCATAATACTAAAAATCCATCTAAACATATATAATTCTTTCTCAAAAATATTCCACAATTACATAAAAATTCAATAAACACTATATCCCATATCAAAATAATTTTAGTTTTATCAAAATCACTTATTCAATTTAACACAACCATTAATACCCAATCTGGCAGCTTGTGTATTCAAATTTATATATAATAATGCAACCATTAGATAAATCTTGAATTTTAACCATATATTCAAGACATCCATATACATCATCAGTAAAAATTTTAGCATCAAATTATCTCTACATCATGAGATATCAACATATTTATCAAACCCTTCAAATTCTGAATTTTTTAGAAATCATTCTTAATTAGATAACTCATATAAAATAATTTATAGCTCATAAACTACAAGTCTAAAATTCACCAAATTTTAACATAACAGCCTCAACATTACAAATATCATTTGTACCAAATTTCATAATTTTCTAAGCATCCAAACTATTTATTTTCCTCAAATTTTAGTAGCCAAAATTCAGAATTCCACTGGTAGACAGCCTGTGTACAATAATTTATTTCTTCTAATTCAACCATTGAAAAATCACCAAATTTTAACAATAACTTCTAAACATATAGACCTTCAACATATCCAAAAATCAACTATAAAGATGAACCAAACTTGCCTAAACAGAAGGCAAAACTACTGCCCCTGTAGAGTCCTGCTTCGGCCACTGTTCACCTTCTTCTCCATTTCTCTCTCTCAAATTCCTTATATCCCAGATCAAAATCCTTCTTTTCTCCTTCTTGGTGTTCTTTCTTGCTGGAGAAACTCAAAAAAAATCCAGCACCATCTCCCTCTTCCCTTCTCTTCTTCTGCTTCTTCCTTTCTTTCTTTCTTTCTTTTACCTTTCTCCCACTTTCTTCCTCTTTCCGATTCTTCTTCCCATTTTTTTCCTTTTTTTTTTTAATAGAAGCTGCTGGAGGAGTCACGTGGATGTGCAACTGCTGTCCACCTTTTTAAACCAAATTTCATTTTGGTCCCTCAACTTTTCAAAAATCCTACTTTTTGCCCAAAACTTTTAAAACTTTTCTTTTAAGTCCAAGTTCAAATTAAATTTTTTCTCCCCAAAACTTTATAAATTTTATTTCCATTCAAATAATAACCATATGTAATATTTCTTCAAAAATTTGGGTGTTACATATATCCTTATGAAAGGAATAAAAATTATTTAATCATTAAATTCATATAAACTAAGTGTTATGTGTTCATTCAGACAATTGAAATCATTCAGTTTTACTAAACTAACACAATTGAAATATAAGAATTCTACTAAATTAAACTAATAATAATTAAGTAATTAAATATTCAATTATACACAATAAATTAATTCAATAAAATAATTCTATTTATTATTTTAAAAAATTAATAGAACAAAGGAGGGAATAATGAATCTTCCACAGTCTGGAAGTACAATCATAAGTTTTTTTAACAATCCAGAAAAACTTTGCATGCTAATAAAAATTGAAAAAAAAATAAAAAATTACCTTGATAGTGATTTGCGCTCCCTTTTCACTTTTTTCCTTTTTGCAAAATGGTTATAAAAGGTAAAGCTGTATTTCATTGTAAAAGAATAAAGAGGAGACCTTTTCGTCTCTTGATAAACTCATTTTATATAGGTATTTTAGGGTAGTTTTGCATCCATTTTGCCCTTTTTAGTTTAGTAATTTTATGCTTTTAGTGCTTATTTTAGTTAATTTGTTAATTTTAGTTTCATTATATTTGATTTTTGGAATTTTAATGTTTTTGATAGGTTTTAATAAGGTTTAAAGGCAAAAAGGTCCATATAGAAGAAATTCAAAGTGATTTGGAAGCTTAAAGTGGTGTGAAAAATGAAAAAAATCTGCCTAAGGAAGAAGACTAGCCGAGATTTTCAAAGGCTTCAACATGCCCCGTGTTGAAGGTCTTGTGAAGATAAGAGTCAGCTAGCAGGAATCCACATGAGGCATGTAGATTTAACACTAGGTCATGTAGACAGAGATTTTGGAACAAAACTTGTCAAAAGTTTCAGGGACTTCAACATGCCCCTTGTAGTTGGTCGTGCAGAATCTAAAGGCTCCTCCTCTGAATCAACATGAGGCATGTTGAAAATAACTTAAATCAACACGAGGCATGTGGGATGACACTGGCAGATTTGCTGACATGAAAAAATTTTCTCTTCTCACACCTTTTATACCTTTTGTCTTTATCCCTTTGGAGATCATTTTTAGGGCAAAGCTTGAGGGGATATATAAGCATCATATTCTCATTTTTACTATAAGGAGAAAGAGAGAGAAAAATCAAAAGAAGAAGGAAAGAAGGAACCACGCCATTTTTTGGAGGAAGGACACCTGCAGAGTGACGTTTTCAGCTTCCATTTTTAGAGATTTAGATTCTCTTCTTCGAGGTTCTTCTATTTTTAGTCTTATTTTCATATTTTCTTGCTCTATTTCATATTTTCTACTTATAAATACAAACATGAGTGAGTAGATACTTAAAATTTCAGAGTTAGGTGTAATGATTTAAGTTTTATTTGTGGATTTGGGCTGGTTTTAACTAGATTTTAGTATATATAAGTTTTAATTCTTATCTTGTGTACTTATTTACATGCCCATTATTGGTACCCTTTGGGTTTTGTTCTTAATCTTAGATTGAAGGGCTGAGAGGTGAAAATCTATGATAGATAATCAAGATAATAAACTTAATCACCTAGTGTTAGAAATAAACTAGTGGGTTAAGAGGAATTTCAAGTTGATTAAAGTGCTTAAAGGGTTTTGGGTAATTAAACATTGCATGAGAATGGGGTTTAGCTTCCTTTAAAACACTGTTTAGTTTCCTTGAAAGAGAAATTAAAGGAAATCAAAATCCTAACTTTCCTTGTATTTCCCTTAATCTTGGTTTTGCCTATCCAAATCCCAATGAAATTTACTTCACGAACCTCAACTCTGGAATCAATTTTGCCATTAATTAATTAAATCTTTAATTACTTGATGAAAATTTAGCAAATTAGTATAGGACTTAGAAATTTAATTACTAATTTTATTATAATTTCCTTATTTTCCTAATTTAACTTGCCGCATCTCTTACTTTACTTTTTGGCATACATTATCGATAGCCCAAATAATCCTGACTTTTATAGTTTGGTACTCAAACAGCAAATCCCTGTGGGACGATATCTTTTCTTTGCTACTTGAATGACCTATATACGTGCAAAGTACACATCATCTATTTAGTACTCTTTTATCCTCTAGAAATAGGAAAAGAAAGAGGTAGTCACCTTTTGAGTAGAATTGTTTGGTATCTCCATTGTTTACTTCCCTAACAATAACCACCAATCATATTTTTTTATTTAAAAATAAAATTTAATTGACTAAATTCTTTTAGTCTTTCATGCTTCTTAAATCACAACTAAGTCAAATTAATATTTCAAAGATTTCAATAAAAAATAAGAAGTCAATTTTTTTGGGGAGGCCACTTTAGTGACAACCGTAGCATTAATAACCTAAATACACACGCACACACACACACATTAAACAAGTTTAGGGGCAGGGGGAGCCTTGTTTGAGCGTAGCCTTGGGCTACCAATCTAGCCTTGAGCTTCATTTTATAATCCCATTTACATCCTATGGGTATTTTTCTAGTAGGCAAAGAGACAAGCTTCTAAGTTCCATTATGATGTAGAGATATCAGCTTTTCATCTATGGCCTGTTGCTAATTAGGATCTAAAACTCTTCTATATAGGAATGAGATTTAGATATAGCATCAATATTAGCTAGATAAAATGAATAATTATTCTGACTAGTAGAACAAGAATAATAAGAAGAAAGTGGATGATACATATTTGAATAGTCTGGTGAAGTAGATGATTGAGAATTGGCGCGAACAACATTGCATGTATAATCTTGCAACCACATTGGTGGTTTAGTTTGTCTGGAGAATCATCGAGGTATGTAGGCACCACATTTTGGGCCGATATCTAGTCACGACTCACATTTTAACCGATCTCCCTCGTAGGCGTTTTACCCGATCTCTACCATTTACTAGACCTCAAGTCATTTTCTCTGAATCCATAATAACTTGTTTCCAGATGAATAGTAAATCCAGAGTCTATTCGATCTCATGAACAAATTAAGTATTTTCTGATCTCTATATTTATTCGACCTGTTATCAAAACACCGGAATTTGCATTGTTTTTTTTGATCCCCTAACCCCATATTTTAGGTAATTCCAGGTAGTTTCAGGACCAGGTTTCGCTCGCATTATTCAAATTAATATCTAATCCGATCTGTAAGTGATCCTAAACCTAGCAAAATTGGACTGAGACCTGGTGTTGCACTCATTTCATATAGGCATTTTAGGGTAGTTTTGCATCCATTTTGCTCTTATATTTTAGTATATTTTATGTTTTTAGCTTTATTTTATCCTATTTGTCAACTTTAGCTACTTTTATATTTGATTTTTGTAATTTTGTTGTTTTTGATAGGTATTTGTGGCAAATTGAGGGTCAATGAGTGCATTAGGAATTGATTTGAAGAAATTTGGAGCCCCTTAAGCATGGAGGAATGTTGGAGAAATCAAGCTTTAAAAGATCAAGTTAGCCGAAATTTGTTTGAGACTTTGCTTATGATGCTGCTCAGGGTATGCCATATTGCTTAACCTTAAGCCGCAAGTCAAGCAAAGCTTAAATCCTACACATTCATGCTTTCATCCCAAAACCTATAGAAAATTGCTTGAAGTCCTGCTTAGGGTAAGCAACAGTGCTTAAGGTGTAACACAGGTCAAGCCAAAAGTCAAGCATGATAAAAAAAACTCATTTTATTCTAAACCTACTGAGATTTGCTGAGGGTCTGCTTAACCTTAAGCAAACAGTGCAACCACAGGCCGAAAATTGCTGAAGAAGCTGCTTAGGGTAAGCAGTACCCTAAGCAGACTGTCCAGAACTTGGATAACTCTGCTGACATGGATATTTTTACACCTCATTTTCTATCCACTCCTTGGCTCTTATCTATTTTTAGGGAAACTTTTGGGACCATATAAAAGCATCATTTTCTAGTTTTTGCCACAAGAAGTAACAAAGAGGAAAAGAGGAAAGAAAAATTACAAAAGGAGAAGGGAAGAGGATGCCATAAATTCTGCAGAAGAAGAGCTGCTGCAGCCATTTTTGAAAGCTCCAAGACTTAGAGTTTTTAGTCCCTCTACCTGGGTTTTTCTATTTTTAGTCTCCTTATCCTGTTTTGGTTTACTTTTCCATCAATTTCTCTTGTAAATACCAACATGAGTGAGTAAACTCTCTGGATTTCAGAGTTCGAAAATATGTTTTAGATTAATTTGTGGATTTGGACTGGTTATTTCCATATTTTATATAAATATGAGTTTTGATTCTTTCCTTGTGTGCTTGATTTACTTGCCTAATGTTGGTACCCATTGGGTATTGTGTTAATCTTTGATTGAAGGATCGAAAGGTGAAGATCATTGATAGATAATCAAGGATTGGAACTTAAAATTACCTAGATTTAGAAATAAACTAGGGTTTTAAGAGGAATTAATGATTGATTACAAAAACTTAATGGGTTTTAAAGTAATCAAATATCATACGAAAGTAGGTTTGGTTATTTTAGAACACACTTTGGTTTGCTTGAAAAAGATATCAAAGGAATTTAGAATCAATCACCTTCAAACTTTATTTTCCCCTAAAATTGGAATACCCAAGACAAATCCTAATTAATTTATGCATAAACCCCCAACTCTGGAATCATTTTTATCATAATTAGACTTTTATTCAAATTACCCATTATTAATTTAGTTCAATTGCATCTAGATTTAGAATTTATATGATTGCTCTTTACCCATTCCAATTAGATTCATCAATTTACTTTTCTCATTTACATTTACCATTTATTCATCAATCATTAGCCCAAATAATCGCTTCATTCATAGTTTGGTACTCAAATAGTAAATCTTTGTGGGAACGATACTTGACTTATCACTCTATTACTTGGTATGACTCGTATACTTGCGGAAACACGCATCATCTAGTCTCAAATCATTTATTTTCAAAGGTTTTCTTATCTCATCTTTGCGCTTAATGTTCATCGAGCTCTTTAAGTAGTCATGCCCTATAACCGATCTTAAACTTTGTGTTTGGACTTATCCAATTAATTGGGAATCAAGTTAATGCTCATTCATTCAGTTTGGTATTTTTTCGATCTCATCAAGAACCAATCACTAAAGAAATTAAAATTCATTCCAAAAAATTATACAAAAGTTATTCGGCAGGAGGGTCTTCCTTAACCTGCTCTTCAGTTACATTTTTTATATGAACATTTTCTCTCTCCTCTCTCTCAGGCTCTTCCTTGCTCTCATCTTCAGCTCTTAGGACGAGCTTCTCCATCCAGGAGAAGTCTTCTTCAGGATAGCGCTTCACGAGTTCGGCCAAAAGATCGCCATGGCATTCACATAGGCACTAGCCTCTCTCTCTAGGTCCTCTTCCTCCTTTGCTTTGATCTCTTCAGTAAATCGAGAGAGATCAGCAGGCTCGAGCATCTTCAAGTTCTTGCTCCAATTCAGCTATCCTTTCTTCATAAGACTTCACCTGATCTTCTATCTTAGCAATGTGATCATTGGCAGTTGAGAGTTGGGCTTTGGCGGCTGCTGCGTCCTGAATCGCTTTCATAATCTCCCATCTTAAAAGATGATCCTTCTCTTTGATCATATGCTGGTTCACAATAGCCTCCAAACCCAAGCTTATCGTCTGAGTCAGGAGATCGTCAATGTTATCCTGGGCCATCCTATTTCGATCTTCTTGAAAATAGATAGTAGTGCCTAGGACTTTAGCCAAATCAGGATTGCTCCCAACTAAGCGATTCCTTTCCAGAGATTGAAGGAGGACCTGAGCTCTTCGAGAGAGCATCCTAACGGCTGGTCCAGAAGGCCCCCCTTCTGCACTTAAAGAGACCGGAGGACGTGGAGGTTTGGCCTATCGAGGTGGAGAAGGAATGACATCTACCTCCGAAGTTGGCTGCTCTAGGGGTCGAAACGGAGAGCTCAGTACTTCTACCAAGTCCCGCCTTAGCGTCTGGGCAGTGGTAGCAGCTTCTTTCATCTCTCGTACTTTCCGGGCAAGCTTCCTCTTTTGCTTACGGCTTTCCTTTGTAGTCTCACCTCCCTCCATACCTGCACAAAGAACAAGTTAGTGAGATCACTAAGGTTGAGAGACTAAGGGTCTAGATTATATCGATCCTAGGGCCGAGGTCAGAGAGTTGCAGCTCATAGTCCTCACGGGCAATCACTTGCATTATCCACCATTTTAGTTCGACCATAACCACATCTAAACATGAATACTTATGAGTGGTCGCCTGATCCTTAAACTTCTTCACCATGGCGTCCTCGTCTTTATTTAGGGAGATCTTCTTTGGTACTTTAGGAACTAAATACTGCTAGCTACGTGGAATGCCCTTAAAACCATTTGGATCCTTGTTCCTTAGTGTGAAAAAGCGATCTTTGTAGTCCTTCAGCGAGGAGGGGAGATCGGTGAAGAGCCCGTAGTTCGGCTTGGCATGGAAAAACCAATATTCGTCATCTTTTCATCGAGTGAGCCTATGTAATTCAGCAAAAACCTTCACCGTGAGCTCAAGCTTTCTAGCCCGGCAAAGAACTCTAAAGGCCACCAGGGTCTGCCAGGAGTTCGGATGCACCTGGGCTACACAGACATGGTGGAACTTCATAATGACTTTATGGAATTCATCTAGGGGAAATCGAAGCCCAACATTTAATTGCTCTTCACACACCATGATCAGGTAGGTTTCATCAAAGAAATGATCAGCCTGAAGATCGCCTTGGCATCTGATAAGTTCAAAAGAGTCAATTGAAAGGTTGTACTCTTGGCTAATAAACTATAGATCAGCCTCCCCAAGGACCGATGGCAACTTGTCCATAGGCAAGTTCTCTTTCCTTGAAGTCGACGCTTGTTTTGACTTAGTCGCTTGACCATGGATCGGGATAATGGCTGTGGAAGGTTGAGATCGCTCACTTGGCCTGACCACATCACCTTCGTCTGATGTCCATGAAATGTGAACAGAGGGAGGGCTCACAGCTCTCTGACCATCGGTACCTCTCATTTTCAAAGATAAAGATAAAAATTGATCAAAAAAAGATTAAAGCTCTTACCAGTGTATAAATCGGTGCCGAAAAACTTTAGAAAATGAAAGAGAGTGACGTAGTTACTTAAGGAATCTGAAAATGGCATAAGTGGGCAAATGGCCAATACTCCTTCCTATTTATACCTGCCAGAGCAATAAATGCTCACGAAGCCCCAAGTGACGCATCGGTTTGTGAAATTTGACCTTTTCGATGACTCATAAAAAGAGAATTCCAGAAACATGGCAGGGAGATTGGATAGTTAAAGGTCGGTTACGAGAGATCGGTCGATGAGTGTGATTTGGGAGATCAGATCAGACACAGTTATAAGAGATTAGGAAAAATAATGCGATAATAAAAACTAAATAAACAATCAATTTTGAGTAAATAAAACTTCATTTCATTTCCAAAAGGTCAGATTACATCATTTGGGCGATCTCTCAAGATCAATAATTACAAATTTCCGTTCACTACATTTTACCTATCTGGCTCCTACGGTTTGGACTACTCTCGATTCTAGGATGTCGTTCAAGAGATACATGGAGATTGGGAGGGTAGCTCTCATCAACTATGGCAAAGACTATAGGAAGCTCAGTGTCTTCGTTGATGTCATCGACCAGAACTGAGCTACGATTGGGACCCCTGATATGGTTAGGAGCCAAATGAACTTCAAGAGGCGGTCATCGATATTAAGATTGAAATTAGCAGTCCCCTTGTTAGAGATCGGTCTGCAGGTCATACCAGTAAACCGATCCAAGATCGACACGATAGTCAATTTCAACCCTGATCGGTCAATTAGTCCAGTTCCCTCACCATCATCAGATGATGCCCTCATAAATTTCTGATCACTGGAATTGTCCATTTTCAGGCAATGGGCAAGGAAAACATTCAGAAAAAGATTAAGGTGGTTTTCATGAGGAGAATTCTCGCCGAAAAAGTCAAGAGCAGAAGAGTAAAACATTAGAAATTCACCAGAGAAGGGAGAATGTGAGTGTGTGAAGGACGAAATTCCTCTGCATATATATAGGGCCTTGGCATTTATTGCATGCAGAACTCAAGGTGGTTCATTGGTAATTGAAGAATTAATTGTTTTAAGAGGTGAGGAAGGGATCGAAAATTAAGATAGGGAAGAAAAGAGATCAGATGCAGAAAGAGCCAAATTGAGAGAATAGAACAAGAGGCCTCAGGTCTACCAACCATAAAAGAGAGTGGCTAAATTGAGAAATGACCCGTAGAGATCAGAGGGCTTGGAGAATAAAAATTCCTAAAGACTTTAGAAATAAGTTTTCTAATGGATCTTTTCACTAAAGCTACAGGTCCTACAATTCATGCCCTTAGTAATCATGCACCATCTTGAAAGCCCAACCGCAGTTCATCAT
The DNA here is from genome assembly GCF_030052815.1 of Hevea brasiliensis. Lineage (NCBI taxonomy): Eukaryota > Viridiplantae > Streptophyta > Magnoliopsida > Malpighiales > Euphorbiaceae > Hevea > Hevea brasiliensis. Next base: position 28,063,215 of record NC_079498.1, on the reverse strand, counting down.
TAAGACCTTATTGTCACCTCCTCAACTCCCCTCTGAGATGTGGGGTCCATATCCTATTCAAAACAACAAAGACAAATAGATCTGCATTAGTGTCACCTCGACTCTTACAAATGCAATGCATGGTATGGACTCAATCTAGGCCCAGAAACGCCTAAACCGTGCTCTGATACCACTAAATGTGACACCCCTTACCCGTCTACAGTATAGCCGAGTAAGATATGTCACACAGTGTATTGGAACACCCTATTTTATTTTAATCCTTTTTATCCTTCCTTATTTATTTTTATCATAGCTATGAAGTACAATGGTGAAGTATAATTTATTTAAGTCATTTATGGAAAACATTAATTTATTTGAGGTTTCGCAAATTTTATAGAAAATCCGGCAAAGTGCCGACTAAAAATGGATAAAATAGTTCTTCGGAACCTGTAAAAAGCACTTCCAAAATTTTCAATCATTCTCAAACTTCATTTCATCAACAAAATCCCAATATTTCTCATATATAATCTCATTCTCATTCATTCATTTCATATGAAATTCATGTACAAGTCATACATAAATATTCAATTTTTTTTTTCATTCGTAAACACAATTCTCACTATTTACATTAATACCAAAATACATTACATGAGTTTCAATTGCACATGAGAAAGTAAAAGTTAATTACAAAATATCAAAATAAAACCTAGTGTCCTATCAATGCACTGATGACGGTGAGGTGACATGGACACTACGCAGAGCTGCAGAAGGTCTCACCCAGTCTGTGGTCTACTGGGCTCTCGGTCGGTCTCTCCAGAACCTACACGTGGCAAAAAACAACGCGCTAAGCAATAATGCTTAGTGGTGCCAATAATAAAATAAAAAGAAGTAACAGAAAATAAATATGCAGTGCATGTCCTGATGTCTTATGCAGACAATTTTTCGATCATTATTGGTAATCTTATTTATTTTATACTTGTTATATTCATAATTTCATTAAATTTATTTACTTTCATTTTTGGTTGCCCAAGTAACCTATCTCGACGATCGGATGGATAAACGGGTAACCGCATTTGGGTATCAAGTACCTCGGGCCGTCACACCATTGGTCACATATGTATCTCTCGATGTGCAACTGAATAGCTAATAAGCTGTAATAACATTAGGCATAAGGCCAAGCATCAACATAGTGTCAGAATGGCTAAAACCCATGAAATCACAGAATGACATAATGCCATGTGCAGTACTGCTAACTGAACCCTATTGGCATGCCAACCCATCCAAACCAATCTTGCTAGGTGTACTAGGGCATGTTACACTTTTAAACTTTATAATTCTTGAAATTTAAGTTTAGGTGTTACTATTCATTTCATTAGTCAACTAAAATGTTGACTTTTGCATAGACAATAGGTACATTGGTTCTAATACTCCTAACATACCACATTTTGCATTCTAAAGTTGTTGGTATTAGTTGCCAGTACCATTTCTAAGCTTAGTGTTAGTTATTCAAAATTTTCAGATTTCAAACCTCATATTTACTATTCCATTGGTCATTTGTATAGTAGGAATTTGGCAAAATTATCTTCATGAAAGTTGTTCCTTATTTTGTCTAGTTACATTTCCTTTTTTGAATCACTCCATTTGGAGTTTTGTAGCTCAAGTTATGGCCTAAACACCATAACTAGCCGGATTGGACAGAATCCAAAATTCTGGGCAAAACTGGTTCTGCCAGATTTGGTAACCTAAGTTTGGTTGGTAATTTGACTAGGTTATGGTCAGAATTTGAATTTATGTTCTTCATGAAAGTTTTAGGTCTTTGTCTCAGCTTTCTGCTGGTAAAATTTTAGGTCAATTAGACCTCTCTATACTGAGTTATGTCCAAATGAATAAATACTATTCATTTGGTCATTTTGCCCAGGCAGAATGCAGGTCACCCGGATTAGGGAAATTTTTAGGTTAACTTAGTTTGGTTTTCTGAGCAAGCTTTCTATACCAAAGTTGTGCCATTATGTGTCTAGTTTTATGTCCAATTGGCCTTGCACCAATTGAACCTCTACAATTCCATTTATAACTGCCCAAACCTGCTGGACTCATGCTCAGTTCTGCAGGTCAGCCAAGGTAGCTTACCCATACACAAATGCCAAGCCTCAACTCACTTCATTTCCTCATCATACACATTCAAATGGCCACTAATTAACCATTACAAGGTTAATGAATCATCACATAAGCAAACCCTAGAATTGTTCAAGTGTCCAATTTTTTGCATTTCCCACATGCACAATTCTTGCATTTCATTTACTCAATTATGTTCAATCCCTCATCCACTACCAAAGGCTGCTCATAACCATTTTTCTGCCATGAAAAATCATCAAAACCTAGCTAACCCTAGCTGACAAAATTGTATGGTGCACACACACACATGTTTATTTTATTTTCTTACCTTTCTTACACAATTCATGCCCTTAAACATGAATTAAAGCAAAAGGAACTAAGATTGGATACTAACCTTGAATGGAGCAAAATTTCAAACCAGTTAAACTTGCTCTTTCCTTCCTCTTTTAGCTGCCTAGAGGATGTTCAAGTTGCTAGGTTAATTTTTTATGAAGCTAGGTAAGGTTGGGAGCTTGGGTGAGCTTTCATGGAGGGAATGGCTATGGGAGAAGAGGGAGACGACTGGTCTTTAGTTTGGTGAAGAAACAGATTGTTTTTTTCTTTTTTTAGTGTTATTTATCTTCTTTTATTACTTACTTAAGTGATGCTTTAATGTGATTGGTGGGAATTCCTTTAAATGACATCATATGATGTCAAAATTGACATTAAATCTCATTTTCTTTTCTTTTCTTCTCTACTCATTTTCAATTTAATTTTTAGCAAAATTTATTCACATTTGTGTCATGATAATTATTTACTTAACTGGATAAGTCGGCCAAAAATCATCTCTGAAGACGAAATAACCAAAATGCCCTCCGTTGGGCTTAACAGACCAAAATTGTCTGTACCGATTGAAAAATTTTTCTAAGCATTTTCTTGACATTCTAATGCCATAGGAACCTCAATGACCCTTCTCTGGAGTCCCAAAAATTATTTTATGAATTTTTCCTTGGGTCTAGGGCTCCTAGTTGCGAGAACCGCAACTTTCCACTAGGTTACCCATCGCTAGGGCACCGGCTCATTTAACTTAGTTGTATTTTATTTCTAAAATTTTTTCTAAATTTTTCTTATTAATATTTGAGTTAATTATGGTTCCTCACTTTAATTTAAATATTTTTTCAGACGTTCTAGCTATCCGAACCGACACTAGTCATCGAAACAGTAGAATGTACGAAGTTGCTACGAGGAGGGTGTTACAAGAGACCGGGAGAGAGTCCTTTCCTAAATTCTCTTAGCCAAAATTCAAATAAAATATTTTAGGAGATCGGGAGAGAGTCCTTTCCTAAATTTTCTTAGCCCAAATTCAAATAAAAATATTTCAAGAGATTGGGAGAGAGTCCTTTCCTGAATTCTCTTATCTAAAATCCTAATAAAATATTTTAAGAGGTCGGGAGAGAGTCCTTTCCTGAATTTTCTTAGCTAAAATCCTAATAAAAATGTTTCAAGAGATCGGGAGAGAGTCCTTTCTTGAATTCTCTTAGCTACAATTCTAATGAAAATGTTTTATGAGATCGGAAGAGAGTCCTTTCCTAAATTCTCTTAGCTAAAATTCTAATGAAAATATTTTAAGAGATCGGGAGAGAGCCCTTTCCTGAATTCTCTTTGCTAAAATTCTAATGAAAATGTTTTAAGAGATCAGGAGAGAATCCTTACCTGAATTTTCTTGGCTAAAGTTCTAATGAAAATGTTTTAAGAGATCGGGAGAGAGTCGTTTCCTGAATTCTCTTAGCCGAAGTTCTAATAAAATGTTTTAAGTGACCGAGAGAGAGTCCTTTCCTGAATTCTCTTGGTCAAAGTTCTAATAAAGATGTTTTGTATAAATTAGGAGAGATCGGGAGAGAGTGCTTTCCCTTTTAGCCCTGATACTTTCATTATAAAATTCATCATATATTCTAAACAATGGGTCTACGGGAGAGTCCTTCCAAAGAATCCTGAATCTTATATTGAGGCCCGATGGAGAGTCCTCCTCAAGGCCCTCATATTTATATCATTAAGGTATAATTTTTCCTTCAGTTCGGCTTAATCAAAATATCAAATGTTTCTCGCATCAACAACAGGGACCAACATCTTAATATTAACCCTAAAATTATCAATATTAAATTATAAAGAGCACATCGTTAAATCTGCTTACCCTCATCGAGGGACGAGATGGGGTGCCTAACACCTTTCCCACACGTATATGGACCCCAAACCTAGAATCTCTGTTTTAGAAGTGGTTTTATAAATTTTAAAATTTTTATTTTTATAAATAGTTTCCTTTAATTTGCTAAAAATTAAAGTGACGACTCCTCTGTTTCGGTGAGAATCGTTCGGCAACCGCAAAACCCTTACGATAGCATGGCGACTCCACTGGGGAAGAACCAAAATAACCCTGGTTTAGAAGTCCAAAAAGCAAATTTAATCCTGTGCTCTTATAAATTAAAATAGATAATTATGGGGGTTAACTTATGAAATAAAAAATCTTAATATTTTGATTATTACTATTCTTTCTAACCGATTTTTTTGTTTTGATTGTTTGATATATTGCAGTAATCCTCGTTTAAATTCTCCTGAATGAGGAAAAGGTAAATGTGTCCCTTCACACATCGATCACCTACACAATGTTCTCACACACTTTAGCCCTATACCCAGGCTCTCTTACCCTTTAGGAAGTAGGAGGGAGTCATGTAGCAGTACCCATGGGTTTTACCCCGTTATTATCCGTGAAGAGTTCTGCTCAGATTGGAACTTGTTTCACTTATTGTGATACCCATGGATTTTTCCCGTTAGTATCATAATGATGAAATGAGGCTTTGCTATTTACAGTAGGGACAATTTGGGGACCTGTGGCTTTAGAAAATTAGACCTCGAGCTAAACCATCACATTAGTCGAAACCTATAATAAACCATCATTAAGGGTAAAACCATCCAATTAGATAGTACCTACCCGGTGTTATGGCTCCCCTATTTTGGGGCCAAAGGGACGTACTTGCTTTCATCTTACTCTGTTTATATCTTTAGACTTTTCTTTAATAATATGAGGGTAATTTTGAATCATACTGTCAGGATAGTCCAAATACCTTCCTACTTTGATAGGTGTATAGACATTGTCACACTAGCAGTATAATTCAAAATTACCTGAATCTATTTTGCTGACTTATTTTCTCTACAGGTATATAAATTGGTGTCTGCAGAGGGTAAGGAAAAGTTTAAAATGGCATGTTCGAGTCAGTCAGTCAAAGAGGTTTCAAAACAAAAATGGAATGCTCAACAAAGATCTAGATTAATCCATTACTCGAAATCTTTACATACTGATGAAATAGAAGCAGAAGCCCATCCATTGCCTCCTTTTGATCCTAGTAAAATTGAGATCAGAATAGTCGGTCTTGATGATTTATTGAACAATTGGAAATCATTTCCCAATCATGCCCAAGCGAAATTCAAGGAAAATTATAGGAAGATTGCCTCTTTGACATGGGTCAGAGTACAAACTCCTACACTAAAAGCCATGTTATCTACTTGGAATCCCATTTATAGAGTATTCTCTTTTAATGATATCGATACGACACCTATAGTAGAGGAGTATCAGGCGCTGCTAGAGATCCCTTATGTAGCTCAGAATCGCAGTTATCTGCATCTTGATCATAAACAGACATGAAAATGGTTCGCGCATATAATAGGAATCCTGATAGAAGAAGCGAAGGTAAAAGAAACCGTTAAGGAAAACTCACAGGGGTGGCCTTGGACTTACATTAAAAAACATTTGGACCAGCATATTCAGGGTAAGAAATGGTACAAGGCTTCATCAGCACTAGCTCTGGGAATTTATGGACTGGTCTTATTCCTCGAACTTCTAGGAATTGTAACTCATAATGTTACAGAATTGTTTTGGACAGTAGAGAAATAGAATGTCAATCCAATACCTATTGTCCTCGCTGAAACCTTTTTGACTTTGTCATATTGTCAATGTAAGGTGGAGTCATTAAATATTGCTTCGATTCTTTGTATCTTTGGATCCTCACCATGTACATCACTGGAAACTAAGGGTTTAACCTGGTACTCCGATCAGCCTATCATTGAAAAGATGGCGAAGTTAGCAATAAGTGAAAAGAATGAACAATAATGGCAAGAGCAAATTCTAAACTTTAATAGTCACAGTTATTGCTGGAGGAAGTTGTGGACTACAGGCCAACCCATCTTGATCAGTATAGGAGATTATCATTTTATACCTTTGGTAGGACTAACCGGATGCACAAGTTATATCCTAGCTGTGGTAATGAGGCAATTCGGCTCGACTCAATTCATTCCCAATATTGAAGGGTTCCATCAAACTCATTTCTATCATAAACCCGGTAGAGAGGATGAACTAAAAACCTTGCACAAATCCTGGAAAAAGGTAATCTTGATGGAACGGTCACCTAAAGGGCCAAGTACAATAGAAGAGTATCTCCTATAGAGAAACAAGAGGGACAAGGTTATCAAGTCTCCAAACTAATAGGGTCCAAGGGTAGCATGTCTCACCAAGAAGTCCGCTCAGAAGAAGTTAGTACTAGATTGGTTAGTCCTCTTCAGAGTTCAACCACCGAGAACCAGCAACTAAAGGAACACGTAAAATAGTTAGAAGATCAACAACAAATTCTAAAAGAAGAGGTAAAAAGGCTTAGAGAAGAAATGACGGTAGGGGAGGCAGAATATGAGGGATAGAAAATCCAGTGAGAAAAAGAGAAAGCCTTGCTCCAAAGCATGGTAAAAGAGGTAGGGATACAAAATGGCAAGTTACAGAAAAAATTGGAATATCATGAGATACTAGTGGAAGAATACAAACAAGAGAACAAAAAGAGGAAGCTTGAGCTTAAGGATCAGGCACAACTAATCAACGATATCTCAAAGGAATGTGCTAAGGAAAGAAAGGAAAAGGACAGATAAGCCACCCTCTATCAAGAACTACGAGGAAATATTGACCGGTTAGAAAAGATGATAGCACAAGGGAAACAAGAGTTGTTGCTAGAATCTGAATATGCTTTGAAGACATTCAATCCTACGAAACAAGAAGCAAGATTATATGAGTATCTCAAAAGTTGTCATTGTATTTTAAGGAGTCTTCCTGAGCTTAGGCAATAGCACAATACTATGTATGCTTTATGAATAATAGAATCATGTTTTGGGGCCTTAAAATTTATGAATGAATAGTGTAACTCCCGTGGAATTTATCCTTGTTAGAGCTATGCGAAAAGATGTATGCGCCATATGAACAAGTATCATAGCCATGCATACACCCCGTCATTCACGGTTGGACTATCGAATGATGCCATTATGAAGATTGATGTAATTCACCCTCGGCGGACACCATTTTGGCAATTACTTGCTGTAGTATCCTTTAATCAGTTAGGACTTTGGTCACGATAAAATTATTTTAAGAAATAAAACTGATAATACATTTTTTCTACAGGAAACCAATATTGCTCCCAACAAAGTAAATCTGATTGAGCAACCAGTTGTACCAAGAAGAGTTTACTTAATAAGATCTTGAACGAAGAGGATGATGGAAGGGCAAGAACAAGTACATAACTTGCAGGGATAAGTTTCAAAATTAAGGGAACAGATCTCAGAGCTAATGAAATTGATGAGAGAAATGTCCCAAAGCAAAGAAAACACCTGATCGATACTGGAACCAAATCTACTAGTAATTTCCCCACTTACAATAATAATTGATTCTCATACCCAAAAGCTTCATGATCAAGCCTCAACTTCTTTCACCTTCCAAACTCCCATCCATGACCTAATAACCACCTTCAATCTAACATTCCCAAGTAGTGAATTACCTGTCTCCTACCATCAGGCCGTCCCAAATGTAGAATTTCATCCTTCAGCACCAATCCCTTTAGTTTACCCTACAACTAATCTTCCAACTGGGGGAATAGCTTATGCAGCAGGGGGAGAAAATAGAGAGAAAGAGAATGAGAAGTTGTCTACTCTAGAGGAAAGACTAAGAGCTATTGAAGGGTTAAATATGTATGGCTTAGTTGATGTGTCTTCACTAAGATTTGTACCAGATGTAGTGGTACCACTAAAATTCAAAGTCCTGAAATTCAACAAGTACAGTAGAAACTCTAACCCTCATATCCACTTGGCCACCTACATAGCCAAGATGTCCGCTCTTACAGAAGATGACAGACTCTTAGTACATTTCTTTCATGAAAGCCTCTCAGGAGCAGCCTTGCATTGGTGCATAAAATTGGATAGGAGTAAATTACACTCCTGGAAGGATTTGGTGGATGCTTTCCTCAAACAATATAAATTCAATTGTGATGTCACCCCCATATGGAGAGACCTCCAAAACCTAATACAGAAAGAAAGGGAAAGTTTTAAGGAGTATGCCTG